>NC_135438.1:23765148-23882648 GCF_051991255.1 Vanacampus margaritifer | reverse complement strand
CAAAGATAAATTTAAAGGATTTACAACCGACCAAGTCTAACAAAGTGTTTTCTGACCGTTTTGATTAAGGTAAGTGTCACTGTAAGATGGTAAAAATGCTTTTACCATAATGCAATATAAAATATGTGAGCCGCTAGCTAAAAATAAATCTGGTGGTCAAGGTGTTTGATTTTGAGATTTCTTTAAATACCCTCCTTAAGGTCTCTTATTTTCCTTTCCCAGCAGCCCAAAAGTTGAAATTGTTGGTAAAGTGTACGAAAATATGTGATGAATCAACAATGTTGTTGTTTTTGTCGGGGAACTAGCTAACTTGGTTTTAAAATAGCCCGAGATTCTTCATTGCGAAATGATAAAGCAACCAATAAAAGCCAAAAGTACAGAAGACACAAAAATGTCCGTGTTTTGGGAGACATCCTACCTCAGAGCATACATTGCCTTGTACAGTAGTCCGGTCCGAGCAGTAACTTCGACAAATGTTTCTATTTCAATTGATCTCACTAATCAAATGTTTCAACATGTACCGATGCAAGGAGTGTTCAGCTAAATCTTTCGCATACATCTTGCTTACAAAAGTAACGTTGGAGGAAGCTGGGGGCGACATTCATCAATAACAAAAGAACATTCGGTGTAAACAATAGAAACACAGCTGAGTCCGCTGGAAAGTTGACCCACTATGAGGGGCCGACTCGCGACCCGTGACGTCAGTGAATACTATCTATAGAGTGAGGCAACGAGTGAAGGAAATTGTCAGTTGCGTTATGTGACAGAAGAGTATCTGCAAGGATGAAGGGAAAAGTTGACAAAACAGTGGTCCAGCCAGCCATGATGTGGGGATCTGGCGCTGAAGAGACGACAGGAGGCAGAGCTGGATGTGACAGCAATGAAGATGTTGATGTTCTCTGAAGGAATGACCAAGTTGGATTGGATTAGAAATTAGTTCAACAGAGGCATAGCCAAGGTTAGATGTTTTAGAGAGAAAATTAGAGAGACCGGACTCTCATGGTTCTCACTTCCAGAGGAGAGATAGTGAGTATATTGGTAGAAGGATAATGAGGTTGGAGCTGCCAGGCAAAATAGATTGAGGAAGACCAAAAGAAAAAGAAGTTTGGAGCTGTAGTGAGGGAAGAATGAGGGCAGCTGCTGGTAGAGAGTGAGTGGAAGGCAAGCTAAAGATGGGCTTAGTTGTAAAAGGAGGATGTGTTGTGATGCGCTGTGGTGACCCCTAATTGGACAAGCTGAAGGGAAAAGGAGAAGCAGATATGAGGTATACAGTTCACACCACAGTCCATAGGGTATCAAAACCCCTGAGAAAACTCTACCAAGCACATATCCACCTGTTAGTCCTCAGCCAAGAGTCCACCCATCCACAGTCGGCAGGGCATTATTGCTCAGCCCCATAAGGTTTTGCGTGAATTATCGCACAACTTGCTGTGTGGTCTGGAGCCGGCATTTTGTTTACATGGTAACTGTTCATGTGAGTCCACTTTCTATGACACTTGCAGGACCATTAGATGCTCAAGTGGGGTCAAAAAATGACCACAGGGCTTGTTTTTATGTTTTTTTTGCAATATGTTTGCACCACACTCCTTGTGAGGACAAGTGGTTAAGTAAATGGATGGATGCAACATGTTTGTTGCTTTATTTTTTTATTGTTCAATCTGTATTCTTCAAATACTGTGTCTTTGACATGATGGTATATGAATTTATATCTAATTGTTGTGGTTTTAAAGTTGTTGCAATTTTTGTATTGGTACAACACCTTTCCATGTGTAGAAGCTCTTTCTATGAAATTTCAATGGTTACCCACCAAACCTTTGATTTTTATCAACTCTGATTTTATATATATATATACACATACACACACACACACACACACACCATAGTTAGTTTTACTAAATTAACGTCATTGGCAGCCCTCCGTAGGTTTTTACTTGACGTCTTTTAACGTCAGTGGCAATGAAAGAGTTAAGGTGTCATCATAAAATCAACCACTCTAATCAAAGACAACATTTCTTAAGTTTTTTTTTCTTTTTCCCGCAGTGCCCAGTGGCCCTTGACCTTTGATCACTAATTAGCCTGATACTGACTACGTTTACATGCCGTCAATATTCAGTTTAAGGTCAGAATTCCAGTTTCAATAGTGGAGCTGGGACGGACTGGACGGGGACTTGAGGCTGCAGCAGACGTGGTTCGAGGGCTTGAGGCTGCAGCACACATGGTTCGGGGGCTTGAGGACTGTCCGACCTGTCACTCAGAGCGCTACCAGCCAAAGCCAGGTGCCGCAGCGCTTTGTCCAACAATGCTATTGTCAAAGCTTCGGAGGCAAGTATTTCTTTGTAGCGTGACAGCGCCCCCACTGGGTCATTCTGTCAGAAGGGTGGAGTTTGGTGGAGGACCCAAATGCAGGGAGCAAAAGCAGCCAGGCAAGGATGCAGTTAAAAGGGGGATTTAATTAAGAAAAAGGCAAACAAAGTACTTGGTGAAAATAACAAAATCAACAATATCCCAAAACACAAGTCAAAACAAACAGGAACACGACTAAGCAAGGAAATGATGACGACAGAACATGACATGGGTGTGAAAGCGACAATGACTCGACAAGGACTGAACGAAAGCAGGAACTAAATACACACAGTAACGAGACAACAAGAGACACCTGCACACGAAACACGTAGCTTGGGGAACTGATTGGGTAACACCAGGGACCGGGATGACAAGCACAGGAGAGGACATGATAAAACTTGACGAGACATTGACAAAAGGAGACACACTAGGATAACATGACCAATAAGACAAACCAAAACACAGACCTTGACAGGGGAGTATGATCGTCTAAATAACTTGTTACTGTGAATGGGAAAATTAGTTGTTTCAGGAAATGGTGGTAACATTGAACACTGCCATTGTGATATTTTTCTCTACACTAACAAATTGACTAGAATTTACGAAATAACTAGCAAAAAAGTTGCTAGCTAATTCTTGTAAAATCTCATATAACTACAATGGAAACCTATTACAGATATTACTGTTTGTTTGTTTGTTTTTTACAAATATTTACTGTATTTAAATTGAAATTACTTACTGTATTTAGTTTTTTTTTAAAGGGACAGTAAGGTGAAAAATTTACTTTTTGGAGCTTTTAGCCACGTTAAAATGCTAATTTAAAAAGTTCACGAGTAGCCTTTCTATTCCATTAAAATGTCTATTCCCTTGTTTGTGCTGCAGCCCCATGTGTTTAAGGCAGGGAAGGGTGAGTCTTTCAGTTACCGTACTTGTGCATTAGTTGAGAGTCCATCAGCAATGGATTGTTTTGTAATAACAACAAAACACGCACACACACTCCCCCAAAACTCTCCTAGTCTCCCACTGGGGCAAAAACGAAGAGGGTGATTGGAAAAATGAGCCATGACCAACAAAATGCCGTATGGAGTCGTCAAGTATTGCCGTTATTTTGATGGCACTCCCAATCACCTCAGGTTTCATGTTCTTCCTTCGGAAAAAAAAAGAAGACATTTATTGCGTAAGTGACAACAAAGCTATGTGCAGCGGTTTGCAGTTTGTCCATTATGGTGGCATTTGCACAGAAACTGTGATGGATTTATGTGGACGGGTGGACTTGCTCATCATAGTCTAAAAATATTACAACGAAAGTCGCATTATTTTTTATTCTATTCACATCGTAAGGTTGGCCCTCCTAGTTGCCTTATAGGGAAAAAAATTGTTACCCAATGAGCAAAAAAATAAAAATAAAAACAATAAATAAAAACATGGACATAAATATCATTGTCAAAAGTCTGAAAATATTAAAACGATAATCACAATATTTTGGATTATTTTAAAATCATAAGCGTTTCTACATTCATATGCATGCGTAAACGCTAACGATGTTATGGACTGAATTGGGGTTACACATACTGGCAGGTAGTGTTGCATTCACCCCATTTTACTGTGGCTGATTAGGTTTCTATAATGTACTAACTCTGCCATGTGTAAATGTTTTGACAATTTAAAGAACTCATCGGGTTGTTTTACAGCCGTTCCATTTTATTAGGAGTGGCCTGAGATGGGCTTGCGGTGGAATAGTGTAAATGTAGCTATCCAAAATGTTTGTTGGTCAATAACATAAATAAATTCACCTCTCTTTAGACCTTGAGCCAATTAGAACCACTTGATTAACTAGCAACAGTGAACAGATTGAGTCAAACTTTGAGATTCCACTTAATCTTAAATTCATATTGATACGTGTTGTACTGAAGATATTAAGCATTAATATATAGGTGTGAGCAGTTTAATCTGATGTACTAAACCTGTTTTCTGGTGGTTGGAAAGGTCAGAGCATTTTTTTTTTGAGCACGGTATTATTCATTCGGCAGCCTTCCTAAGTCAACAGGCCATCATCATCGCTCTCTTTGTTTCTGTGTGTGTGTGTGTGTGTGTGCATGTGTGCGTGCGTGTGTGCGAGTTTGTGCTCTTTAATTTACCTTAAAGCTGTTAAAAAGCCAAAACCCTTCACCTTAACTGGACACGTCTTGAGTCTTGAAATCGTCAGCAGACCAGAGGAAGGATCAAAGGAAAGAAATATTAAACAAAGTGAAATCCAGCACCAACCAGACACCACCTACCACCCACAGAATTACAAAACCAAAATCTTTCACCAACCCAAGAAAGATCTTAATTCCAACAGATTAGGGAGACATCAAGAGAGCAGAGGAAAGACAAAAGGAAGGAAGGAGAGATGAAGCAGAGCAAATAATTCTTAAATTTACACAGAAAATTATGTATGTCTTTTATGGATGAAAACAACTATTGTTTACAATAATTTATAATTTGTTTTTTTTGTTTCATCTTCAAACCTGTTTTTATTTATGTAAGGTTGATGCTCCTATTTTAGACCATGAGTTCACCTTATCACATTATTCTTTTAATTATTTTTTTATTTGATAAAATATTCAATGGGAAAGAAGGGACAGAAATAAATTACCGTTGTTCATGTACTTAAAAATGCTCATATATAATTGGGTTGAACTTTCCACCATGTTAATTCCTTCGACACTGAACAATGTGTCAAAATGACTCAATTTGTCCTGCTGTAAATTAGAGCAAGACTCTGCTGAACACGCATATTTCATGGCACAAATTAACATGACAAATTTTTCCCATGAATGTAGGTGCATTTAGCTTGTTTGCAAAGGTAGTCTGTTCAGAATGTTTACAGGGAATGAACATCTGAGGGATATAAATCAAAGGAGATATACTGCTGTCCAGTCCTGACATGTGTGCGTACTTATGCATCTTTTGCATCTGTGTGTGTGTGTGTGTGTGTTTTAACCAACTTCAGAGATAAGTGTGTTATCAAGGAGAGATCATTATCAGGGAAGTTTAAATCAATCCATTCTCATTATTTACCTGCATGATAGATAGTGGAGTGTCATGTCACGGTGTAACAACTGCATAGAACAGGGTAAACAGTACTCTCACTTTATATACATTACAATAGGCAAATTACAATGATTGGTTAATGCACAGATATGAACATGGCAGCATTGTAATACCACATAGGGAAACCTGTATAGCTCTTGGTGCTTTGAATTGATACTTGGGTAATAATCCAACTATAAAATGAATCACCTTCTATATATATTTCTGAAGAGATTCAAGTCTAATTTGAGCCACTACTACTATGCTTTTGGAAGTTAAGGCCTGCAACAAAAAAAATAAAATAAAAGGATTTTTGTGTATTCAATATAGGCAATCTGCTGGCTCTACCAATTAGTACTAAATAAGCTTTGAAATGGGTTTTTAAACAAATTGTTTTTTGTCTAGATGGTTAAATATAACACTTATGTTGTATCCATCCATCCATCCATCCAATTCCTTTACTGCTTATCTTGTTCAGGGTCATGTGGAGAGTGGATCGATCCCAGATGCCTTTGTGTGAAAGGTGTACGTCCTGAGATTAGTGGCCAGTCAAATTAATAGGCATATGTTGACAGTATACACAACACAAATACTTAAAAATGATCTTATCCTCAGTGACTCAAAAAACATCAGTATTATCATTCTATTTGAGCTCCCTCCCTGCTGTTTTCAAGACTCAGGGCCCTGTTTTTGTTCATTAAGGTGTCTCTGTGTTTTCCCGCTCTTCCGGGTTTGACTCTCACTCCCTCTACATCAGACATGTCCAAAGTCCGGCCCCCGGGCCAATTGCGGCCCGTGGACAAATTTTTACCGGCCCGCGGCCTCTATCATGAAATCAATAATATGCGGCCCGCCAGCACTGTTGACCACAGTATAAAATACATGTGTACAAAAAGCTATTTTTCATATTTTTCATTTCACCAGAAGATGGCAGTAGCCCTGTGGCCGCACTCTGGCCGCCGTGACCCTTGACCTTGCGTGATCGTTTCAGCCCAGCCCATTTCTAACATGGCGTCTGTAAACAAAAAAAGGAAAGTTGACCGCGAGGGCCGCCGCTTCCAGGACAAGTGGAAATTTGAGTATTTTTTCACTGAAATACGAAACAACTGTGTCTGCCTAATTTGCCAAGAGACTGTGGCTGTTTTCAAGGAATTCAACATCAAGAGGCACTACCAGACGAAACATGCTAGCTACGACAAGCTAACTGGGAACAAACGCGGTGAAAAAGTGAAGCAACTGGAAGCTGTTTTAACGGCACAGCAAAGCTTTTTCACAAGAGTCCGTGAGTCAAATGAAAATGCCACAAAGGCAAGCTACGAAGTGGCAACGCTGATTGCAAAGCACTGCAAACCTTTCACTGAGGGTGAATTTATTAAAGACTGTGTAATGAAAATGGTTGAGAAAATTTGTCCCGCGAAGAAGCAAGAGTTTGCCAATATTTGCCTGGCTCGTAATACTGTGGTACGGAGAATTGAAGACGTTTCATTAGATATTAAGAGACAGTTAGAGGCAAAAGGAACTGAGTTTGACTTTTTCTCGTTAGCGTGCGATGAAAGCACGGATGCGTCCGACACCGCTCAGTTACTGATCTTTTTAAGAGGAGTGGACAATGACATGAACGTGAGTGAAGAGCTTCTGGACCTCCAGAGTCTGAAGGGCCAAACAAGAGGAACGGATTTATTTGTTTCTGTTTGTTCCACCGTAGATGACATGAAACTACAGTGGAATAAAGTCACCGGGATTATTACGGACGGCGCACCTGCCATGGCTGGCGAGCGGAGTGGATTATCAAGCCTTGTCTGTAACAAAGTCAGCGAAGAAGGAGGCAGCGCTATTAAACTCCACTGTATTATTCATCAAGAAGTTCTCTGTGCCAAATATATGAAATATGATAATGTTATGAAACCGGTGATAAAGACTATTAATTATATTCGCTCCAAAGCGCTGTGCCACCGCCAGTTTCAACAGTTTCTTCTCGACATCCAGGCTGAATACGGAGATGTTTTGTATCACACCGACGTAAGGTGGCTCAGTCGGGGGTCTGCGCTGCAGCGCTTCTTCTCTCTCAGGGAGGAAATTGGACAATTCTTGACTAAAAAGGGACAACCCATGCCACAATTAAATGATCCTGTTTGGCTGGCTGATTTGGGATTTTTAGTTGACATAACGCGACATCTGAATGCGCTGAACACAAGCCTTCAAGGGCAAAATGCAGTGGTAAGCCAACTGTATTCACACATCAAAGCCTTTCGGACCAAGCTGCTACTTTTCCAAAGACACCTGTCACAGGCGCAGCCCAATACCGCACATTTCCCGTCGCTGCAGGAAATTGTGACCAGTTTCCCACAGATCAATATCAGTGCGCAAATGACAAAGTATGCAGCAGACATCTCATCTCTGGTTGAGGAGTTTCAGCAGCGCTTTCGGGACTTTGCAGCTATTGAAAAGGAGATCACGCTTTTTTCCTCTCCTTTCTCCGTGGACCCTGATGACGCTCCAGACCACCTGCAACTGGAGCTCATTGAGCTGCAGTGTGACGCCGAGCATCGCAGTCGGCACCAACAGCTCCCTCTTGTCAACTTCTACCGCCAGCTGGATGAAGGCAGGTTCCAAGCAATTCGGACATTTGCTAAGAAAATGCTGAGCTTGTTTGGCTCCACATACATGTGCGAGAAGACATTCTCCGTTATGAACATTAACAAGAGCCGCATGAGGACGAGACTGAGTGACTCTCACCTGCGTGACGTCTTGCGCATCAAAACCACTGCTCTTGAGCCAGACATGGACTACATACTGCAGTCAAGATCCCAGTATCACCCTTCACATTAGTGCAGGCAAGACCTTTGTTAAGTCCTCTGAGTTGAATAAATTCTTAAATCTCAGTTAATAAATTTTTTTGTGATGGTCAAAATCACAGTTTGAATATGCAGTGATCATTGTTTTGTTTTCAGCACTTTTCCTACAGTGAGCATATAATAGTGAATAATATGTAATGTTTCACATGAACTTAGATATCCTTTATAGTTTTCTTAATTTTTTGTGGTTTGTGATTTCGGTAAAAACCTAAATGTAAAAAAAAAAGTAAAAGTAAAAGTATGCCATTTGTAATTAAAAAAAATCCCAAAAAGTTAATTTGTATTTAATGTTAATGGTTCAAAGAATGTCAGGCTAAATAGTCGGCCCCCACACATTTTCACCTTACCAAATCTGGCCCTCTTTGCAAAAAGTTTGGACACCCCTGCTCTACATCATCCAGCTGTCCAAGGTGATGCCGGTCACTACTATGAAGTTGGCTGTGTACAAATAGTCATGGAACTTTTCACATACACACCATTTTAGTGCAATAAATTTAAATTTGTATGCAGAATACCTTCACTTGCTTGCAGACAAACCATGGCTAGCATAGGCCATCACCCTCAGCCTGCCCTCCTGTTCCAAAGCTGTTCTGAGCCCTTTGGTGCTGGTGTCACTGGCGGTTCGAGATAGTTTTACCTGGGGTGGCAAGCATGTGGCAAGGGGTTCAGTTGGGAGGGCTGAGGTTGGATTTCATTTTCTGCATTCCCTGCCAAGTCCCTAAAGCCCAGTCCTTGTAGACTACTTAGTAGTGTTCATTATATCAGACATGACTATAAATCTAGCACTTTAGTCTTTATCTTAGTCCAAGAAAACATTATTTTATTCATCTAGAACAAAAACTGTCAATGTTTTAGTCTAGTTTTAATCAGGACAATCATTTTACCTATTTTTTGTCAGCATATAATGTTGAACATTTTGAATCTAAAACCATTTGGTGGTGGTGGCGAGGATTGTACATGTGATACTGTCTCCACGTGATAAGTTAATTATGTGAGTTTTCTGGGGAAGGTGAAAGTGGTTTGACATGGTTGATTCGATTATATGGCTTAGTTGTGGATGATAGAATGGTAAATGTTGGCTGACATTGCCCATGCTTTAAAAAAGCACTTATGGTCCCAGAAGAGATCAAGATTGTGGTTCTGCAGTGGAGAGTAAGGTCTTGATGCTCAGTAGTCTTCTCAATTCTATCATTCAGGGTGGGAAGAGGTCCAAAGATAAAACAGTTTGTTCTTGAATGTTTCATTAAACTGTGTCTTACTCCAACTGTTATTTGGGTGTTAGTCATGATGTCCTTTACTGGGGCACCAATGAAACAGATGCAGGTTTGTGTAAAATTAAATGTTTGTCTGTTGCTCTACTCAACTGGTTAGGTAGTCCCACTCACAATCTTTAGTTGTGATTAATGTCTCCTCCTTAAATGACTTTTTCCTTGCTTAACTCTGCATAACTTTTGTGGTGCCTTGAATAAAAAAATTTTTTTTTTAAATCCACTGAACTGATAGATGCTCTTTTCAGGTGAGTGGACAGCAACGCAAGTAAGCAGTAATAAAAAGGGGGGAACAGTCCAGGAGGCACATCCATGTTGACTACACATTAACATATAATCCTCCCCATAAAATATGTGAGGAAGCAGCAGCGAAAATATTGTGCCTTGCGTTGCTAAAAATTAAAGAAATTGGATACGTGTTTACAAGCTTTCATTTTTTCATTGCTGAGTGACAGAGTTGCTCAGTTCAGCGCAAACTCAGAAGGTTCACTCGTTTAACAGAAAGACAGAACAGGACAAAAATCCTAAAAGCTCGTTCTAAGCAAAGGATCAGTTCTTTTACGTGAGCTCTTTTTATCTTAAGAGTGACAGAAGCATACGCGAACACATTGTGTAAGCAAATGATTTGAAAATACAGTGTGTGAAACATGATAGCAACAGCATTTTCAAGTCAATAGTAAAAGTAAATAGTCCCACCTTGTAAAGGTGAGCTGCTGGATGCCTCATTTTAACAGGTTTAATTGTCAAACAAGTGTAAAATGAAGTTAACAATGTTATCAATGAGTTATAACACTAAAACACTTCAATTTAAGTTTGATTTCAAATTAGGATGCATAGTGGTGACCAGGACTGGGAGGGTTACCTTAAAAAATTATTCCAATACAGTTACTATTAATTGTCATATAAAATACATAAAAGAAAACAGTATATATATATATATATATATATATATATATATATATATATATATATATATATATATATATATACACACGTGTATATGGAACTCAGTGTCGAGCCGCTACTCCTCCGCGTTGAGAGGAACCAGTTGAGGTGGCTTGGGCATCTGGTTCGGATGCCTCCTGGACGCCCCTCTGGGGAGGTGTTCCGGGCATGTCCTACCGGCGGGAGGCCCCATGGACGACCCAGGACACGCTGGAGAGACTACGTCTCTCGGCTGGCCTGAGAACGCCTTGGGATCCCGTCGAAGGAGCTGGCTGAAGTGGCTGGGGAGAAGGAAGCCTGGGCTTCCCTGCTAAAGCTGCTGCCCTCGTGACCCGACCCCGGATAAGCGGAATTGAAGACGGAACGGAACGGAATATATATTAGGGGTGTCAAAATGTATGCATTAATATTGCGTTAATGTAAAGACGGCACTAATTTTTTTAACGCTCGATTACCGGCAGCCCCTTATTTGGAAAGCCTCTACTAAGGGAATTCCAGTCATGACGCAGCAGAAGCGTCCATGTCAAAATTACCTAATAGAAATGCGCTGCAATGCAGTGGAGCTACAATACACAATGTTTAAGGGGCAAAATGTTCAAGTGGAGGAGGCATTTGGACTGTGTAGCACTTGCACCAGTTTCTTTCTGTGACAGAAAGTACTCGGTAAGCGCTGGTGTTAGTTATTAGCACAGAGCTAGGTTGCTACAGCTCTCCAAAGAGGAATCCATGGGCACTCTCAAACCCTGTGAGAGCCAAGAGCCGAATGGGTACCGTCTTGTCACTTTGAGTGACTCCAAGCCACTTGATCTGTTGATGTGAGGTGTGTTTTATTCAGCAACTCCAGAAAAGAGCTCGTTAAGTGTAACATCGATCTCGTCTTTTGTTCCGTTGCAGTAAAGCAGCTTCATTTCTTATTTAATGAATAATTTGCTTTATTCTCATGCCTGGTTACTTTGTGGATTCTCACTGAAGGCATGAAATTATGTATGAACTGAAGTGAACTGGAGTTATGTGAAATAACTGAACACATGTTTTGTATTCTAGATTCTTCAAAATAGCCATCCTTTGCTCTGGGTGCTTTTTCTGCATACTCTGGGCGTTCTTACATCTTGGAACTCCTGAAAGACTGTTGGAAAACTCTTTTCATCTTTTGAACCTCATCGAGAAAATGCCAAGAATGTGCAAAAAAGTTATCAGAGAAAAGGGTGGCTATTTATTTAAATATTTATTTTATTATTCTCACCTTTTTTAAAGTACATAACTCCAAATGTGTTTGAAAGTTTTCATCATTTACAATAAACATAGTAATAATAATATGTATATTGTAAAATATCCCTTGTCATTGTTAATTGCAAAAATAAAATAAAGAAAGAAAAACATTGCAATGCCTGTGCCAACTGCAATAACAAAATGTGTGTGTTAAAGGTCTGAGATTAAAAAAAAGAAAAAAGAAGTAGTTTGTTGACGTTTCACAGCTCCAAAATGAGGTATATTGTGGAAATTATGTCTGAATGAAAAGCCAAGTCTGTTTACTGACATGAGGAAACCTGTAATTTTTGAGGCACAGGGATTATTTACTGTAATATAATTCATAACTGGCTGCCAGCCTTATTATTTTCTGATCGAGATGATAATCAGGTCTGCATATAAGAATGCATAGCTAACAAGGAAACCTCATTAAGGTTTGACTGGAGTGTTTAGAACAGTAAAATACAATGATATTAAGTACTTGTGTGAGTTTCTAATACTAAAGGTGACTGGATGAACATTCTGTCCATCACTTTCCCATAATGATGCAGTACGATAGTAATTAAGTAATTATCTTGGGGACCAGAAAAAAAAAATAAAGAAAACATGTTTCACTGCTTCATGCTAGTAATTTCTCTGACTTAACTGCATGTCTACAGAATCCAAAATAAAATAGCTTTATTTGCCACAAATATATTGTTCAGCAACATTTATTGTCTGCATTTATTCAATCACAGAGGAACTGTACTACACCCATGTGTCAGTAACAGGGGAATGATGAGAAAGCAGCATAATTTTTATTTATTTATTTATTATCATGGAGGGGATGAAGAGGTGTCATGTTTTGGTTCTGTCATGTTTTGGTTTTGGTTCTGTCATGTTCAGTTTCTGCTTTCCTTGTGAGTTTTCCTTGTCTTGTTGATTGTGACCCTGCCCTTCCTTGTGTTGTCCAATCAGTGCCCTCAGCCACTTGTGTCTGGTCCAGGTGTGTCTTGTTGCGTCATTAGTGTTGGTGTAGTTAGTCTGCTGTCTCTCCTTTGTCTGTGTTGGTGCATTGTGGTATGTATGTTTGTCCTCATGTCATGCTGCCTGTTTTCTGTTCCCTCCCAAGTTCTAGTTCAAGTTCATGTTTTGTTGCTGTCTGTTTTTTGTTCCCTCTTTTGTTCAAGTTCATGCTTTGTTTTATGTTTTTGAACTTTGGAAACCTTTTTGTCAATAGAAATTAAGTCCCTTTTTTTTGGACTACACCTCTGCCTTCCCGCATCTGGGTCCTAAAGCCCCCCGTTTTGACAAGAGGGAGGGATCATAGTAATTCTGAGTTTGCCTATAAAGTCCTCACAGACATGAAAAATCCACAAAATACCTTAAATTGGAATCAAACTAGTGCCTCAAAAGAAGAAGATTACGAGTTTGAATCCGGTTAAATCATTTAAATTGGTGTAATCGGCAGAAATTTATCTGCATTAGTGTAAATTTAATTTTTAAATTTAGTCTCAGTTTTAGTCCACTTTCAATCACAATTGTTAGTTTTCATCATAGTTAGTTAACCTCATCCCGTTTTTAATTAGCTACCTTTTAGACGACTATAAATCTAACATTTGAGTCCTTATTTTAGTCCAAGCAAACATAATTTTACTCATCGACTTTTAGTCAACAAAAACTGTCAACGTTTTAGTCTAATTTTATACAGGACAATCATTTTACCCCTATATATTTTTTTGTTAGCAGATAATGTTGAGCATTTTGGATCTATAACTGTTTCTCATAAAAATTTTCTCTTATCTTTTTGATGAAAAACAACTTCACACACAATTACAGTATATCAACAAGTGGCTACTATGGCTCCATGCTATGAGCTAGTATTAGTTAGCGGTCGGATTAACATTGTTGGAATGTTATAGCCATTGTATTAATGTTACATTATAACTATAATTTACTTATTTTTGTTAACCTTTCATCGTGAATCCACCTCCTGTCTGTCCCATGTGTTTGTGCACGTTGCACTTGCTAGCTGCAGATTTGAAAAGAGGTGTGTCACATGCAATGTGCAGAAAGTGTAGATTGTAGCCCCCCGTGCCAATGAATAAATAAATAAATAATATTATTATTATTACATATTAATGTATGGGGGGGGGGATCGATGAACTTGATGGATGACAGAAGGGGGTTTTCATCCGTCGATGTAATCGTCAATTCATTAATAAATTCTGCAATCCGTCAATGACACGTCCCGTTTTGGTGACGGATTGGCGATGACGTAACATTGACGGATGCCCACCTCGAATACCAGAAACATTGACGGACGCTCATTTTGCTGAGCAATCGACGAATGACGGTTTGACGATGATGGAAGGGTGTCCTGACTGTTGACGACTGCCGAATGACGGATGCTCAAAATGTTTAATTATCGACGTGCCCATCTATGTATAAATATACAAATTTAGATAAAGTAAAACTTTGGTGGGAACAAGATGATTCACAGATAACAATTAGTGTGCAAAAAAACTTCAGTATGCCTTCATAATGTATTCATTTACATTAAACCAGCACACAATTATTATCTTGCATAATTTAACGTTGTTATGTGAAACAATGATTTATGCAAATTTATTTGCAGGTATCTGGACTGGACTGATTGCTTCATTTTAAGGCCAGCAAGCTTTGCCCCGCTCTGATACGTACAGTAGCACGGATGTAAACAATTTAAAAGCAAGCTAAGAAGTGAAGGTATTATTTGATTACTATATTAAATGTAATCTTTGCGTGTTCGAAATAATTGAAAAATGAGATCTGATGAAGAAGCTTCTTTTGCAAAAGATTTATTTTAGGAGCTCCTAAAAGACACAAGACATGCTTACATTCAAAGATGATGTTAAGCCTCGAGTGTGTCAATATGAAAACACACAGTCGCTTTATAGATGAAAAAAGCATACTCCTCCTCTGAGGCTGGACAAAGGGTTAGTAATTATAATAGACAGACAAGTGATTTACTGACATGTTTACTCCATTTCCCCTACCATCCCGGATATATGATGTAGGCAGGTAATGATCTTGGACCTTCAGTTTTTACGACATAATGAGTAATAGCATGAGAACTTGACTCCCTTTCAGACACACACATTTCTTATCTCCATGAGAACTTGAAGGGAGTAAAATTTCCAATACATTCCACAACAACATTATCACAGTGTTATTCATTACAATACAGTTATATTCCAATATATGTTTATAAGTAAATTCATAAACAGTAAAAGTATGAATAGAAAATGTTAAATGTCTTCAGTCCCTCAATGAACAAATATATTTGTTCAAAATAAGACATTAAATCCCTTAGAAATAGTCTAGAGAAAAAATCCAGCCGGATCTTCGTCTGATGTCGCCAGCGCGGTCATAGCTTTAGAAGTTACAGATTCTACCATCATATAAGACGACTTGTTTTGTACATCTTGCTTTTCAATGGCTGTGGCAATAAGCCGCGTGCACAACGATCTCAAACAAGGAATACAGCAACAACCGCAAGTTGTCAAAAAAAAAAACTGAAACCAAATTTTTATATCTTCCAAAAGCATCCATCCAGTTATCCCAAATTGACGTATCGATACCGGACTGCTCTTTCATTTATATATATATATATATATATATATATATATATATATATATATTTTTTTTTTTTTTTTAAGTGTTCGGAGTCCCTCAATGGCATTGGTTAAACTTCCATCCGGTGCAGTGTTATTAGGAATAAAAGTACAACATTGTTCTCTGAACATTGAACAAACACTACCCCTTTCCTGCAAGTAACATATGAAGGGCTATACGATTCTGATTTAGTCATTTTAGGTTGTTCTGTCTTACTCATAGTTTTATCAATGCAAATTAAAATTAAAAAATAGGGATCAGTTCCAGAGAACCATGCCCACAGCATTAGGCCATAACAAAAGGTGTTATTTATGGTTACATTAGGTGGCCGGATATTACCTTCAGGAAGAACAAACGTTAATTCGAATTGATGTCCCATTCTCCTCAATGTTACTCTCTTGCTAAAGTAAACTGCCTCCCCACTGGAACCTGACGGCCAGTATCGGCCACTTTGGGTGGTAATGAAGGTGCTCCAGTCCAGTCGTAAAACACTACCTGTCAAATACCACCAGTACTTGAGCCAAAGGCCCCCCTTCGTGAAAAGGGAAAAAAACTGACACCTTGTGTCCTGTTGATAATAAAAACCAAATTTGGGCAATTTGGCCAACACCAAGACTACAGGAGCAGATCTTGATCTAAGATCCTGCCTGCTTAGTCTTACAACAACAATTCCTAAAAACAAAACCCTTGGAGGCGCAAATTTGAATTCTGTCCAGGCAACACAGAGTGAGGAAAAAACAAACTAACTGTAAAATAAGATAAAAGATCAAAATACCTACTTCAAATAAACCAAAAAGTACTCTTAAAATGCTAATTATCCTCCCCTCTTTTACAGAGTAGCGGGGCTTGTAAAACACAGCAGGCAACTTTGCAGATCATGACCCAATTAAAAATCAGTGCTGCGACCTTAATTGAAAATTTAACCAGCAAATTCTGCCGTAAGTGTTCCACATCTGAGTCCAATCCAGAAGCAAAAATTTAAAAGGAAAATGGGCAAAAAATTAGAAGACCAAATTCAACAAGCATCAAACAACGGAAAATATAGTATTAAAGATTAGAATAAATTTTATACTACCCTAATTCACATAAGCCGTTCTCAATTTCCGAAACTGCGTTGCTATAGATCACATCTCCTTTTCCGACACAGTACAGAGTGCAAACTGTACTCAAACAGACCAAAATATGACTCAAAGGCCGATTTCAGATGACTCGAACTTTGAGTCCACACTGGAGTTCATATTCCTTCCTGTCCTTGTTGATAGCAGTTTATGCAGGGCAAAGTTCAAAGCAGGCCTTAGCTGTCACTGGAGACCCCTGACAGTTTCATCAGGACGGCTGTGATGAGAGTTTGAGATGTCTGCTCAAAGAGTTGATGGACATTTTGCTCAGATAATTCATAAGAGTCATTGAACAGTCTCATGGCGAGCGGATTTGCAGTATACCATCCTTTTCGCAGTCCGTGTGATCACTCCCCCCCCCCGAAAGTGACCATTGTTCAGTTCGCCGTCCACTCTGTGCCCAACAGCCAGGTTATTCCAGCACGTTGGAGACACCCAAGAACAACACCTCTCGTCAAAGATTGAACCTGCCTGAAACACGTATACACTCGGAACAGACAGAGGGAGATGAGATCACAGCAAGAGATTTATATGCTTGTTATAATTAAAAATAATAATTTTCTCAAAAAATATGTATTTTGTAGTTTAATTTAAATATGTTCACTACACTATAGCAAGTAGTATTACTATATTTACGCATATGTCTACCATAGACTTCTTCTTCATTATATGCTACCTCAAATTATGCTTAAAATGTGACAACTCCCAGTCGGCGCCCTCATGGGAAGTTCTAAAGTGTCAGGACTGACACACAAAATGGCCGACTTCAAATTCTGGAAAGGGACTCAGAGACAGAACAAAGGTCAAATCATTTTCACACCTACGAATGAGTCATAAGAGATGTAGGGGGAAAAAATCAAAATAAAAAGTCTATTTCAATTAAAATTTGGTTTTATTACTCATTCAACTATATAAAAAACACAGATCTGATTTTTTTTAAATAATATGGAGAGTGGCCTGTAGTTAACACCTAGACCTCTATATCCTTCCGCATTCTTCTCTTACCTAGAAAAGAAAAACTCCCATTACAGGACACATTGCCCTCTGACTCCTATTTTCCACACAAATCCCCCCTCGTCCCATTTAAGACACAGGGAAGGAGCAGAAAAAGGGGGAGGGAAGATCACATTCAAACCTATTTTTTCCTACATTCCTATACGAAAAACAAACGCCATTATCACACCAGTCTTTTCTACTCAAAAACAACACCAAACATACAGTTAAAGATTTTAAAGAAAAACAAATGAAATATCCATCCACACATTTCTTATTCACAATTACAGATCCAGTTAACTCCCAAACCACCCGGATAGCCCCCACTTTCCTTATCTAGGTCTCATTCAATTACTCAACAATTCTCTCAACTTTTTCAAACTTTTGGGGCACATACGCACACACATACCAACTAGAAAAATTCCCATTATAATCACACAATTGACCCTAGTCATTTTATAACAAAAAACATTCCCTCCTAATCACACAAGTCACACATGCTCCAGATTAGTACGCCATCTAGAACCAATAGACTGTGGAATCTCCGCATGCCGAGCCAATTCCAATCCGAAAACTTTTGCCTTATTTAATCTATCTTCCGGGTCATGTCTCATTTCTAACAATTTTAAGCTGGCGGAGATTTTAGCCTAGCATTCGCCATGCGTTCATCAAACACGTTGCCGTTAGCCGAGCCGTGGCTAGCGGACTCGCTCAACACAGCTTTACGAGCAACTTTCACAGAGCTGCCCAAAGCAAGCATTCTAGCGTTAACCAACATTTGGTCCACGACCTTACATTGTCGTCTCACTTTTTTCCATTTAAAGAAAATATAGATGTGTTTTTCACGGAGTCAATCAGCATTTGGCGCTGTTTTACACAAGCAAGCTCTACAGACTTCATTAATGCAATCAGACATGTCTCAGATTTTAACGGTGGGAACCAACCTTTATCACAATTAGTCCGCATCCATTCATTTAAAAGATTTTTCATCTTCCGCCGTCGCCGTGGTGGCAGCGCTTCAGCCATGACGAGCGTTGCGGCCGTGACTTGTTCGCTTAGCGAGAGGCTTTGAGTATGGACCGGAAGTTTATGCAAATCAAACCATTCTGAGTCTCGGTCAAATATGTCGTCCATTATATGTAGTAATTTGGTCGTTATAATATTTATTAAGTCAGTGACGTCTCACTTATGATACTACAATACAACAGATCAAAACTATTCTCATTAATCCCCCCAAAAAATTATTATTATATATATATTTTTTTAGAAAAATAAAAATAAAAAGAAAAAACGAAACAGAAATCAAATATCTTTTTTGCGCGACTTACTAAAATACTTATCCGGATCTTCGCGGGCGGCTTTTCACACAGCACCGAACCGTGAAAATATACGGACGGGCAATATCATACCACACACCGTAGCGATATACGGCGTATATATATATCGCTCCGTGTGATCAATACGGGCGGCTTTAAATCAACACAACAGACACACACCGAGGAATTATGTCCCACGGTCTAATAATTAGTCACAGCACACACATCGTAGAATTATATCAATATGAGCGGTTAATATACTCCCAGCACACACACTGTGTAAATGATATTACACAGGCGGCTTATCCACACAGCCTATTCCACCGCGGAACAAATCTCATATGCCGTTTCCGAACGGCGGAGCGCTCCCACTTGACGTCACTTCCGTATTCAACGGGCCAACCCATGCATGGTTCAATGTCGTAGTAATTTTCAAAATCGAGGACTTTTGCGTCCCTCCGTAAAAAAATACGACTTTAAAACCCCCCTTACTTGTTCACAGATCTCAAATACAATTTAGCACAGACGTAATGCAGCTCTGAGTAATCCCAAACAAGCAGAATTTCTCTACGTGGATAATTTGTCCACTCACCTTGTTAATATTTGCGCATTTAGAAATTCAGTTGTTCCAAGATCATCACAGCTGTTGCAAAAACGTCTCAATTTGTTGCCGTCGGAGGTCACCATTTGAAGGTAATATTTGATTACTATATTAAATGTAATCTTTGCGTGTTTGAAATAATTGAAAAATGAGATCTGATGAAGAAGCTTCTTTTGCAAAAGATTTATTTTAGGAGCTCCTAAAAGACACAAGACATGCTTACATTCAAAGGTGATGTTAAGCCTCGAGTGTGTCAATATGAAAACACACAGTCGCTTTATAGATGAAAAAAGCATACTCCTCCTCTGAGGCTGGACAAAGGGTTAGTAATTATAATAGACAGACAAGTGATTTACTGACATGTTTACTCCATTTCCCCTACCATCCCGGATATATGATGTAGGCAGGTAATGACCTTGGACCTTCAGTTTTTACGACATAATGAGTAATAGCATGAGAACTTGACTCCCTTTCAGACACACACATTTCTTATCTCCATGAGAACTTGAAGGGAGTAAAAGTTCCAATACATTCCACAACAACATTATCACAGTGTTATTCATTACAATACAGTTATATTCCAATATATGTTTATAAGTAAATTCATAAACAGTAAAAGTATGAATAGAAAATGTTAAATGTCTTCAGAAGCTAACGCTATTTTAATGTTTATTTTTATAGACAAAGATGATGATACATGTCTCTGCCCTACTCTTCCTTTTGCCGCTTTCTTAATGAAGCACCTGAGGGGCTTGGACTTTTTCATTGTACATTTTTTTTATGTATAGACAACAACACAAGCGTGCCATCCATCCATCAATAGCGCCAACACTCTGAGATGATGCGCGACCCCTCCTCCTACCTTTCACTGTATACAGCAGCAGCGGGTCAGGTTCAAGGTGCCAGGTCTTGATCTCATTTATTTGAACTAGAAGTTATGTTGTATGTGCTTGTATGTACAACAATTAATTTTGGGAAATGTATCATATTGTGATTAGATTACTTGTATATGTAGGGCTTTATTTGATCTTTTACTTGTTTTAGTGTAAGCAATAAATAAGGGTTTATGACTTCCACTAATATCTAGGGATGGGAATCAAAAACCGGTTCTTGTTGAGAACCGGCTCCCAGTGTTTCAATTCTTCGCCTTCCCTTATCAGTTCCATGTGGGACGATGACGTCACCATGCGCGAGTCCGTGCACGCCGAGGAACAAACATGGCGCCACGCTCAAAAGTTTGTTGACATCTTTCAAGAAAAGCTAACAACAGGCCAACTTGCAATGTTTGCAAATTGGATATTTCCTCTAAGGGAGGAAACACTACCACACAACACATTTGCACACGCAGCATGCGATGACTGTCTGTCGAGTTTCTGAGCACAACACAGCAGCAACGGCGGCCAGCAATGCAAGCGTTCTCTCCTATCAACACCCCACGTACTGGTAGTAACTATATTAGCGACAGTTAGCCGTTAGTAACTGTTAATGGTAAATCCTGTATCTCAATAAAAAAAAACGGCTTGCGAAGGTAAACGCCGCGGCCCGTGAGTGTTGTTGTTTTTTTCATCAGGGTTCCATATGTCTTAAGACATATTTTTGAGACGTCTTGAGATGTCTTCTTAAGTCAAGACATGTCTATAAGATGTGTCTATAGACATGTATTGAGACGTCTTGATAAATAAAGATGTCTATAGATTTGAGTGTTAAGATGCCTTAAGATGCCCTAAGATGTCTTGGAAATATGAATGTCTTAAGATGTCTCAAGATATCTTGAACGTCTCAAGATGTCTTCACACGTCTGGAGATGTCTTCAAATGTCTGAAGATGTCTACAAATGTCTGAAGATGAGAAAAACCAATCG
This sequence comes from Vanacampus margaritifer, assembly GCF_051991255.1. Classification (NCBI taxonomy): domain Eukaryota; kingdom Metazoa; phylum Chordata; class Actinopteri; order Syngnathiformes; family Syngnathidae; genus Vanacampus; species Vanacampus margaritifer. The sequence goes on along the minus strand of NC_135438.1, from coordinate 23,861,389 downwards.
TCTGAACTGATGTTGACAGCACATGATTGTAGTTTCTTATATGCAAAATATGTGTATTATTTTTGTACTGTGTATTTTAAGCTATTTTGTGTAATATTTTATATTTTTGCGGTTGAAAATATTGTATACTAGTTTCTAATGTGTTCTTTCTAATATGTTTTTTGTCTAAAATATTTATTTTTGACTAATTTGTGTTTTTTGCAAATTTTTTTGAATTATTTGTTGCATTTTTATATTTACAAATATCTAATATTTGTATTTTTCTTACTTTTTTTTGATTAAACTTTTGCACCATAGCTAGCTAATAATATTTTTGACAAAACACACATAAAGCAGTTTTGCTTTGACTCTCGTTAGATATATTATTATTATTGTTGTTGTTGTTATTAACGTTGCCGTTGTTGTTGTTATTGTTATTATTGTGAATGTGTATCAAAGTTTTTAGGGTTAGAACCAGTATCACCTTGCTTTCAATGTGTCCAGTTACAAGGTAAGGGAAAAAAAACATCTTGTTGGATTATCTGTGTTCATACCCTGTCAAACGGTTGAAAATGTTGCAATTAAATAAATGTTGAATTTGTGTTGATCGTTAAATTTATTTTTAGGTTCTGCCTCAATCAAAATACTGTAATTACAAGAAAACTATCGACTACAAGTAGCAGGATGGAAAATAATGTATGCTCACCAGTAACAGTAACAAACATTAGCATTCTGTATATACTGTGTAACATGGCTTTTCTTTTCTTTTTTTTACGTTAGTCATTAGTGTGAGGATTAAATGTCTTCTATGGTATCACTATTCACTGTTCCTCCTAATCAGTTAAATTTAACATGTTATTACTTTTGTCAGTTAAGCCCATGTCTCACTCAGCAACTCAGGCTTGCGAGGGTGCGTGCACATAGCGAGAGTTTGTTTTCGTCAGGTTTCATTCAAGACTGCAAAACGTTGCAAAGACGTTCGGCAGACCTTCCAAAACCATTTTTATGCTCAGTTTTTTTTTGTCACCATCAAATTTTGAACATGTTAAAAAAAATCTTTGTCACTGTAAAAACGGTTTGCAAGGGGTTCTGGCAAACACTCTTGGCAATGTTTTGCAGTCTTGAAAGAGACCGGACGAAATGCCATCACTCGCAATGGGCGCACCCTCACAAGCCTTCGGTGCTCAGTGAGACAGGGTCTTAACTGACAAAAGTACCGGTAATAAAATGTTAACTATAAAGAGGAACAGTAAAATAGTGATACCGTAAAAGACATCTTCAGACATCTTAAAATAATCTTGAGACGTCTCAAGATATCTTCAGACATCTCAAGACATTCATATATCCAAGACATCTTAGGGCATCTTAAGGAATCTTAAGACATAACTTAAGATGTCTTGAGACACATTGATGGCTGAGTATGATAGTCTCCCTTTAGTTGAATCTGTGTGGTTCTGCATCCAACTTGAATAACTTTAGCACATCACATACTAAAATGGTGTGGAATATCCAGAAACATCACAGACATTTAAGTTTTATGGAAGAGTGCTTCCAATAGGAATGAGACTCTTTATATATCTTTACAATCTGGCCCTGCAGCTTAGCACAACACCAACACTTCCAGCATAACTTCCACCAAGATGGCAATGCAGTGTGTTAATGAGGCAATTTGTGAAGCTGATGTTGTGTTTTTCATTATTGTACTCAGCCATCCAACACAATGCAACAATAAAAAAAAAAGAAGCCTCATTTGAAATGCAAACAACCGTACATGTGACTCAAGTGAAGTTGCATAAAGGCTGTTCATGACTTTTTTCATTAATGCTACATTTCAACTGAAATGTCTATTTGTGTTTGAAATTGCACCACAAAAATTGTTGCTACACGAGAAAACAATTGTCTGCTTTGCACAATGAACTTAACCCTTAGATGTATGACTTACCAATAACTATGTCACTGGATGGTGTGGTTGATGTCACGAAGCGTCCACGGAACGGCGTGGTGACTGTCGATGTGTGGCGTAGAGGACCCAAAATGCAGGAAGGCAGGAGAACCACGGCAGGAGTGCGGGTTAGACCGTTATGTTTTATTGTACAAACTCAAAATCAAAACGACAGCACAAACTCCGGGGGTGACCGTGACAATGGCAATGATCCCACAAGGGACTGATCACCACCCGGGAATTAAATGCACCCACACTAATTAGGGGATTAGTCACACCTGGGGCCAGGCACAAGTGGCTGAGGGCCTGGATTGGTCAGCCTGCGAAAGGGCAGGCATCCACTCAGGACCAATCGGGGCCCTCAACCAAAGCCAGCTCTACCCAGACATGACAGTACCCCCCCCTTAAGGGACGGATCCCAGACGTCCTAAACAAAGTCACTGTCTGTAGTGGGACCCGGATGAAGGCTCCGGCGTAGAGTCCAGGGGCTGCAGCGGCACAGGCGATGATGCCAGGGGCTGCAGCGGCACAGGCGATGATGCCAGGGGCTGCAGTGGCACAGGCGATGATGCCAGGGGCTGCAGCGGCACAGGCGATGATGCCAGGGGCTGCAGCGGCTCAGGCGATGATGCCAGGGGCTGCAGCGCAGGACGTACGCCGCCGGAACAGGAAGCGGGCGCTGTACGGGGGCCGCCAGAACTGGCACTCAACCAGCGCCGCCGGAAACACTGGCAACGTGCGCTCCGCGAGCGCCACCAGAAACATCGGCAAGGGCGCTGCCATCAGCGCCGCCGGAAACACTGGCAACGTGCGCTCCGCGAGCGCCGCCAGAAACATCGGCACGGGCGCTGCCATCAGCGCCGCCGGAAACACTGGCAACGTGCGCTCCGCGAGCGCCGCCAGAAACATCGGCACGGGCGCTGCCATCAGCGCCGCCGGAAACACTGGCAACGGACGCTACACGAGCGCCGCCAGAAACATCGGCAACAAGCGCTGCACGAGCGCCGCCAGAACTGGCCACGGGCGCTCCCCACCCGCCGCTGGAAACTGGAAGCGGGCGCTGCATGCGCACCGCCAAAAGAGGAACGGTACCTGCCTCTTGATCCGCTGGGTCCGTTTATGGTGGGATCATTCTGTCACGAAGCGTCCACGGAACGGCGTGGTGACTGTCGATGTGTGGCGTAGAGGACCCAAAATGCAGGAAGGCAGGAGAACCACGGCAGGAGTGCGGGTTAGACCGTTATGTTTTATTGTACAAACTCAAAATCAAAACGACAGCACAAACTCCGGGGGTGACCGTGACAATGGCAATGATCCCACAAGGGACTGATCACCACCCGGGAATTAAATGCACCCACACTAATTAGGGGATTAGTCACACCTGGGGCCAGGCACAAGTGGCTGAGGGCCTGGATTGGTCAGCCTGCGAAAGGGCAGGCATCCACTCAGGACCAATCGGGGCCCTCAACCAAAGCCAGCTCTACCCAGACATGACAGTTGAGGACCCAAGTGCAGGGAAGTAGAGACGTGGAGAGGGGCGAAGTCCAAAAAAGGTTCAATTAAACAAAAACAAGGAGTCAGCAACGCACAGGTAAAAACTAACAAAACAACAACGTCCTAATCAAAAACGTGGCAAGGCATGGGGCGGAACAACACGGCAACACAAGGAGACATACAGCATCAGTGGCAAACAATCAATGGACCAACAAGAACTGAACAAAAGACTGGAGACTCAGCCCCCGTCCACACGAAAGCGACTCTCAGAACAAGACAAGTGCGTTCCAACTTCCAAGTGTCGATGATCAATATGTCCTGCAATACACATTAGGTTTTTTTTTTGGGTCTGAATTTCCAAAACAGATGAAGGAAATTGAAAATGCATGCTAATATAACATTCCTGATTAAAAAAACAAATGAGTAATAAGGTGATCTCTTTTTTTTTTAAATACACATTTTGAGATTAATAACTATAATATTTACAACAACAACAAAAGTATCACCATACAAAGCAGAGCTTCCCTTGCAGTTTTAGAGCAATCATCAGTGGTACAGCTTCCAGTACAGGGGACTGACTGACTGTATCTGTGGCTGGACAGCTAAATTTAGTGTTAACTTAAAAACTATAATTCAAAAGGGACATGTCTTCTTGAATGTAAAACACCCCAATGTTTGTTGTTGTTGCTTTTTCACAGATTTTTTTTGAGCAGATGGGGTAATTTGGTGGAATTGTTATTGTAAGAGGACACAGTGAATTAGTCCATAAAATACCAAATGAGGACAATGTAGGACAACTGTGATTACATCTTGAATGAAGAGGAAAATGATTCTTGGGGCGATGGGCACCCATCAAAGGAGACAGTAATGTCAGACTATCAATCTTCAGTAGTATTATAGCAGCCATATGCGCAGACCTATAACTTAAGCCAAATTCTGATACGATCCATCTTCTTTATCACGATACATCATTTAAGCGTGTGGTGAGGTACAGTATATTTTGGTACATTGTCCGAGGACACACTTAATAGAATTATGCTAATTCCTAATGATAGTAATGTCCTTGTCTTTGCTCATTTAATGAACTTCATTATCTTAATTTATTCACAGAAGAAGCAATGAAATTGCTTTCACACTCTGGTCCAGGTTCAGTGCTTCTGGTTTTGTAATTCATTTGGTTTGCATTTGGCATCATCAGTTGCATCATTTGAAAAAAGTACAAGAGAGCCTCTTGCAATGGAAAACAATGTCGACATTGCAGTCACTCGAAATGTGAAAAGCAAGTGATTGGGCACCTATCAGGGGTGGGTAGAATAGCTAAAAATTGTACTCAAGTAAGAATATTGTTACTTTGGAATAATAGGAGTCAAGTGACAGTAAAAAGCAGTCTTCCAAATACTTGATTATTTTGACTTAAGTATGAATAAGTACGTATTCAGTGGAAAAAAAAATACTCAAGTACTGTTAACCCTTTGATGTTTATTTTTCCCCATGAGAGCAAAAACAAAACAAAAGTAACATATTTCCTTGCAAATAAAAAGTCCAACAACAATGGCAACTAAAACAATAAATAAAATATTTATGATATTAAAAAAGGAAAAACAACAATGGAATTTGTTATTTTTATATTCATAAAGGTGCATTGTGCCTTTTAAAAAGGTAATGTTAAAGCTTTTTCTACATCACGCATGCTCCACCAATGCCCAGATGAGTACAAAGAGCCCTGATTGTTTAAGTCTGACTGCTTTTATCTTCCCTTTATAGTAGAGTGTGCGGACCCTCACACGCCACAGTTTTTTGGGGGAAGGGAGGGGCGGTGTTGTTCTTACCTCATCTGAAGTCATGTCTTCCTTTGTCAACCGTGGCTGTCGCTTTAAGATCGTGCGCATACTCGCACACGCACAATGAACGAGCCTGACACAGATGCTGCAGTTATACTTTGGGCCAGAGGTGGCAGTCGCGAGTAAAAAAGTGACAAATCTGCACAAAGATCATTTACTAGGAGGTTCATCAAAGAAGGAGATCTGCCTTCTGCGGGATTCTATTATGTCAGTGTTGGGGCGGGTCCTCTTGACAGAAAAAAGGTGACGTGGAATTTATACATCAAAATAGAGTCATCATGACACCAGGATAGTGGAATACTCTGTGAACTAGACATTTAAAACAACAACAATACATGCTTAATAACAGAATAAATGTTTGCTGAATTCATGAAAATGACTGAATGAAGAAGTTTCCTGTTGACCAAGTTTATTGATACTCTGATTTTAATGGGAATAGGGAGAGCCGCTTTGATTGGCCGAGAGTCGGCTGTGTTCCATCCCACAATAGCGCCAATGCCCACCAATTTTACCTGTGCAAAGTCTAGGAAAATACCAAACGAAAGAAAACTCCACCTATGCACACAGTTAAACTGTGCTTTGTGTTGAAAACGGCTTGTTCTCTTTGACAATGCAATGTTAATGACTCAAAAAACATGTTTTATATATGTTTCCCAAAAAGTGATTTTTTTAGAGATACAATGATACCTAACACCAGCCATTGTTTTTTTTTCTCCGGAGGCAGATAATAGATAATACTATATTTCACGTATTATAATCAGGTTTCAAGTCTTTTCTTGTTTCTTCAGCAGGAGGTTTTTAATGACATAAATGCTCACCAAATAAGGCCCGCCTCCAAGTACAGCAACATTCACAGGGGGATACCTGATGTCATGTACAGTACTGTGCATGGCCCCTCATCTTGGGGGTACAGAAGACTGTCTTGTTCCATGCACTGAAGATTTGACCAATTCTAAAGATAGCTGTACATTTAAAAGTCAGTCCCATGTGATGTAGATGTGTTTGCTTTTTGTAGGGATGTTTGATACCACTTTTTTTAGACCGATACCGATACTCAAATCTTCAGTACTCACCGATACCATTAGTACTTATGATACATATACTTTCCAAATAAACAATGACAGCTATATTTAATTTTAATTTTAAAATGACATATATCCCAACAATAGCAAATGTCCTTAATATTGCAATTATATTTTTTCAATTTGCTCATGAAAGTCATTTTGCATAGAGCACACAATAAAATGAATAAAAAAAAATGAAACAAATAATCCAGTGGTCAGAAAAAAAAGTCCCAATCAAAATATGTGGTTGTACAACTTATTTTTAAGGAATACAATGAAGTGCAAATAATTAAATTCAATACAATATTATTTCAAGTAATTTAGTAATATCTATCATGTTAAGACTTCCTGTAAGAATTATTTTGGAGGATTATTATACATTTGCCGTGTTGAAGTAAATTGCCTCTTGGGAAACACAAGTCAACGTAATAGTGTAGTAATTTCTGTTTAGGATTGCTATGTATTGCAAAGGAGTGTTATTGTATTTGGTGAAGTTGCAAGTGGACGACTCAGCTGCCGAGTGGGGACAACTGATAAGAAGACGTGACGCACGTCAACGCCAGGGTCCCTGGACTTGCATGCCGCATTAGAGAGTGTGAAGTGAGATAGGAGTTGTTTTTCTCTTTCTGTCATGTAATCAGATGCCCCGATTAGTACATATAAGGGGACTATTTGAGTGATGAACCAAGAGAGACTCTGTACCGATCAAACTAAGGCTGCAGTTTTCTCTTCCTCATGAGTAATAAATTTGGAACCAGATGCTTCTTCTCTCTTTATTTGATAAATGTCTACATCTGAACCTGACATTTAAATTGGTCCTTCGTAGCCGGATTGCAACATACCGGAGGTGCCCAGAGGCAGAGCCGACGACCAAGAAAGACCGTGGCCACGGCAGCTGTCCCATTTTAGGGGACTGGACCTCGGCCCTGTTTCTGGGGACTAAAGGTTGAAGCAAGCCAGGAAGAGAGAAGGCAACACTGGTAGGACACTTATATTTTCATTGGCGGATTTTTGGTAAATAAGTGTCCGTTTAAGGTTAAGGGCGACGGTGTCCTACGCGCGTTTAAACTCCGTGGAGAAGAGGGCGACGGTGTCCTGTACGTACTTAAAACTAAAAAAGACAGAGTGAGTCTATAAAACAGAAAAGACAGCGAGAGAGTCTATAAAACAGGGAAGTAGACAGAGTGAGTCTATAAAACTGAGGAAAAGAAAGAGGGGAAACTGGGAAGAGGGGACTGAAAAATAGACAGAGGGAGTCTATGAAACTGGGAAGAGGGGACTGAAAAATAGACAGAGGGAGTCTATGAAACTGGGAAGAGGGGACTGAAAAATAGACAGAGGGAGTCTATAAAAGTGTGGTGAATCAAAACCGTAAGAATACTAGTCAATGTTGCGTAAAGAGACAGAGAGTCTATAAAAGAGAGACAGAGAGAGTCTATAAAAGAGGGCGACGGTGTCCTACGCGCGTTTACACTCCGTAGAGAGGGAGTGAGTGGAGGTTCGCTACCTTGGTGTGAGTGGAGGTTCGCTACCTCATTATTGTTTGTTCGGGGATTTAAAGTCAGTTTAATCTCCTTAAGAGAATCGCTGACTCCAACATGGAGAAAACAAATAGCAAAAAAGCCAACAAGAAAGACCCGAAACAACAGTTAACATGTAAGGACTGCAAGTTTGTAGAAAACCAATGTCCTTCTAAAACAAAACATTTAAATTTGTGGATAACGAAATATGAATTTGCTGGCCAGCTTAATACACAAAAAATATTTAACTTGCAAGATAAAATAAAAAACACACGAAAAAATAATAAGAAAATGAGCAAAGACGGATACGAGGATACAGAATTTTGGATGGTAATGGCACAAAAAAGGAGGGAAGATAAAGGTAATGATAAAATCGAGAAAGAGTCCAAAAATAAAAGATGGGAAAAAGAAAAAGAGATGGGGGAAAACACAGTCATGTTTCAAAGAAAAGAAGTCGCCTGTTGGTGTTGTGGGGAGACAGGGCATTTTTCGAGGCACTGTCCCCACAATAGGAACAGGGGCCGAGGAAGGGGTAGACCTCAATTTAAGATAGGACTCACCGGCAAGGGGCGCGGCTACGCCACAGGCCCAAAAGAAGTCACCTGTTGGTGTTGTGGGGAGACAGGGCATTTTTTGAGGCACTGTCCCCACAATAGAAAAAATACACGACTAGAAAAATCAGCTTCCCAACAGGATGACAAACAAAAAGCCATCGAAGAAAATGTGACATTAAATTAAATAAAAATCTTTATAAGTGGGCCGCTATATTGACACATGGTGTGACCCATGTGTCAACAGGGGGAATGGTAGGACGGATACACAGAATGTATACGACATATGGCTTTAATTTATTCTCAATTTTTTTTATTATTATTATTATTTATTATCATTAACAGTGGCAACGAAGCCAGTTTGGCCGATTACATGCGAAAAACATTAGAGAAAAGAGATGAATTGAAACTACCAGAAGGCGATTGTGCTTCTCTCCAACAGGAAGAACTAGTAGCTCCAGGAGACTGGGTACTGATCCAAAGCCTCAAAAAGAAGCACTGGAATTCTCCAAAGTGGCAAGACCCTCATCAAGTGCTGCTGACCACGCCGACGGCCATAGAGATTGAAGCAAGGAGCACTTGGATACATCTTACGCATTGTAAAAAGGTCATCTCAACCGACAAACCCAACAGGGAGGGTGAGCGAAAGTCTGATTCAAAGGTGGGAGCAGATATATAGAATCTGAAAATACCTGCGGTCAGTGAAGTTTTCCAAGACGCCTAACCTAATTAGGGGTTCTCGGTCGACATGGCTATTGCGTGGATAAGATTTGCGGTACTATGTTGTGTGGTCTTTGTGACCGTGAAGGCTATTCATTCACCAAATTGTTTGATTCTTTGATAGATGCAACTGGTGGTTGTGCATTGGTGTCTCTGCAGTTACCGGTGCTTATTTTTCCATCCACACTGGGGGATATTCAGAGAGCAATTTCAGCTCATGATCCCCTCCACCATCTCTCAAGAAAGCGACGTGCTTCCTGGTGGGACGGTGGACCAACCTATTTGGATGGAATTGGAGTTCCTCGCGGCGTTCCGGATGAGTATAAGTTGGCGAATCAAATTGCAGCGGGGTGGGAATCTATTTTCATATGGGTAACACCCAATAAAAATGTAGACCGAATCAACTACATACATTACAATGTACAAAAATTGGGGAATTATACTGAAGAAAGATTTATAGCTGTCAGAGAACAATTGGCTGCAACATCACTCATGGCGTTCCAGAACCGCATTGCGGTCGACATGCTACTGGCAGAGAGAGGTGGCGTTTGCGCTATGTTTGGGGACCAGTGTTGTACGTTTATACCAAACAACACATCTCCGGATGGGTCCCTCACGAGAGCCGTTGAAGGCCTGCGCACCCTGAATCGAAAGATGAAAGAACACTCAGGTGTGTCCACCTCAGCATGGGACGAGTGGTGGGAAAAAACGTTTGGTAAATATAAAAGTTTGGTATTTTCTGTCATGATTTCTATGACTCTGTTCACCTCAATTCTTGTGCTGTGTGGATGTTGTCGTATTCCCTGCATTCGCGCATTACTCGTCCGACTTGTCTCAACCGTCGTCGCTCCCACAGATTGTAAATTACAAGAGAGGTACCCTTTGCTTATTTCTGCAAATTGTGGTGATGGAGGGGACACTAATGACCAAACCAATGATGAGATAATTTCTCCTGCCGTCCTATTTTACACACCTTAAAACTTAAAACATAGAAAGGGGACATGATGGAATGTTTAAGTTTGTCATCCAGTAAATGATTCAACTAAATAAAACCTTTAAATCAAAGTTCTTTTGATGACAAAATTTTTGGAGGCAAATGTAGAATAAACAGGAGGGAAATGTAAGAATTATTTTGGAGGATTATTATACATTTGCCGTGTTGAAGTAAATTGCCTCTTGGGAAACACAAGTCAACGTAATAGTGTAGTAATTTCTGTTTAGGATTGCTATGTATTGCAAAGGAGTGTTATTGTATTTGGTGAAGTTGCAAGTGGACGACTCAGCTGCCGAGTGGGGACAACTGATAAGAAGACGTGACGCACGTCAACGCCAGGGTCCCTGGACTTGCATGCCGCATTAGAGAGTGTGAAGTGAGATAGGAGTTGTTTTTCTCTTTCTGTCATGTAATCAGATGCCCCGATTAGTACATATAAGGGGACTATTTGAGTGATGAACCAAGAGAGACTCTGTACCGATCAAACTAAGGCTGCAGTTTTCTCTTCCTCATGAGTAATAAATTTGGAACCAGATGCTTCTTCTCTCTTTATTTGATAAAAACTAACTAAAACTGTTTAGTGTGTGATGTTTAATTTGATCTTGTTTAGAAATCCAGTCTTTCAATTTGGAAGGCTGCTCTGTATTTCTGTTTCCTGTTTCACGTTCTCCGTTCGTCATTCATCTCACAGCAGTACAGTAGTCAATGACGATATACAAATACAAAGATCTGTCTGCACTTCAGAGCCAATTAATTTGTTGAGTACAACTGAAGACTTATGTGCTCTCTTACCAGAGAGACCTGTGGCGGTCAATAAATGCAAAACACCCATTTCAGCCTTTCGTTTTTGACCGAAAAACAGCACAAGAGCGGGGGCCGATACCAGTATTGATATTCGTCACGAATACCGATACCATGCAATGTGTCCTGGTATCGGCCCGATACAATACCTGGTATCGGTACTCACCCATCCCTAGATTTTTGCACGATATAAATGGAGGAATCAAACTGGGAGTTCCCATGTTGTACGTACTTTAACTCAATTCTGAGGATCACAGTGTATTTGAATATATTTTTAACAATTTAAATAATAATTGTAACAGTGGATTTAAACAATTAGAAACTAACCTCTTACTGGCAACACCAAAAGGTCAAACAAAAAATGGATCTCTTGCTAACAAAGACAATACATTGTACATTGTACAGCAACCACATATAATTGCACAATGGCATCATTAATCCATAATGCTAAAGAAAATTACACAAGAACACTTCAAGTCGGCTACTTTGTATGGTGTATAATTTATTATGATTTTATTATCAATGCTTTTTTTTCCTGAGACTGTTTAAATAATGACGGTAAGAAATTTAAGCAATCCAATGTTTGCTCAAGAAATGTCTTGCAAATCTCAGAACATTTTCTATAATATAAATTTAAGAAACAGAAAGTGATGTGTAATTGAAATTAAATGTAATTAGATAGAGTCCCGCTCACTCGTGAACCTCGTGAGGATAAACGGCTCAGATGATGGATGGATGGATTTTAAATATAATTTTGAAAAAAATAACCTTTTACTTTGATCAATGTTGTATTCTGAAGATATGGTGACATTTTGATATAACAATACAAGTTTAGCTCATTAAATGTGGTCCTTAATAATCACTGAAACTAGGAATAAAAAAATAAAATAAAATCAAACCTCTAGGATGATTGGTTTATTATCAGTGCAGTGAAGCTGCTCTATGTTGAATGTGACCTTTGATGCCAGACACAATTACTGTCTACACATCCCTCCATTTTTAAGCGCTTATCATGTTCAGGGTGAGCTGGAGCTCATTCCAGCTGACTTATGCTCTATAGACAACAAATAGGGGGAGAGTGGGGTATTTCGTGCCAAGGGGCAAGTAGTTCCACCCCTGTTATTTAGAAAATCGTAGAAGAAGTTGGTCGCATGACCACACATTTTTGAAGAGACATCCATTTTGCTCATCCGGTAAAAAAGGGAGACAGGTGACTTGAGAGGTAAGCAAATAAGTTCAAAAAACATTTTTTTGCCCTCTAAAATAAAATATCTATGATTAAGTTTTTTTATGGCTGTATTACAATTATAGACAACTTTGAAAACAGTTTACACATGTTTTAGTGCTTTAGTAAGCTACATCATGAGTCTATATGGTTAGCATGATGCTGGCTCTAAACAGCTGGGGGATGCATTTTTTTCCCCCCAAATTGGTGGGCTTGGGGTAATTTGTGCCAAAAGACCTGGGTTAAGATGTGCCAACTTCCCCTAAATGATGATTATTTGCTCTATATTACTTTATTGTATTTTATTGTTGTTGTAAACTGTATTTTTACATTTGATCACTAAAAGTATGTGTCATTCTTAACTCTTTGACTGCCAAAAACGTTTAATAACGTTTAGTAAAATCCAAATGAGGACTGCCAAAGACGTTTAAAGACGTTCTAGTTAGTATAATGACTATTTTTGGGCACTAGATGGCAGCGATGACTCTCTTTGGACAAGATTGGGTAGGCGTCAGTAGAAGACGTGAGGCAGAGCTAGAGTGTTGAGGGGAGAATGGCTGAGGAAGCGAAAATGGCGACCGGTTGCAAGCAGCTCACGCTTGAGCATTTTTTTTCAAAGACGAAAAGCATCAACCAATGCTAAAAAGCACATTGATGACGACGATGATGATGATGGTGACTCCGAGGTTGACGCGGCGGCTATGATCACGTCATAAAGCCTCACCGGCTAGCGATGATAACGCCGGAAAACGCGGTGAACAACCGAGCACTTCTGCACAGGCGGACGTTCAATCGGACGACGAAGAGTACCCCGAGTCCAATGCATATTTATCGGAGGAGTGGGTACAGTCTGATCACGGAGAAGACACTGGTTCTGGACTATGATGCCACCATGAATGGAGTGGATAAGATGGATCAGAACATCTCTTACCACCCGGTATAGGAACTGAAGGACATGAGGAAGCCAGACGTAACACCACCGTAACGTCACCGTAACATGATCCTAAGAGTAGACGTGATGGCAACATGGCCAAACACACACTGCAGTATATACTTGCTATTCCCGGAAAAAAAGGCCGGCAAGAAAGTGTAGCGTCTGCACACGAAGGGGCAATCGCAGTGAAACTAATCTGTTGTGCAAATCCTGCTGCGTCTCCTTACACGCAGGGGAGTGTTGCACAAAAAGAAAAACTGTAGTTGAAACATCCACACAATTGTAAATAGTACCACAGTTGCACACTTTTGGAAATAGTTTGCCAAATTGTTTTGTCAAATTTTTACACTGTTGAATGTAAATAAACGTATTTTGCTATCAAAAAAAACTTTTTCATTGTTGGTGGTAGTGTTTTACAGAAGTAAAGCACTGTTTAGGTGTTTGTGGCATCATTCATGGAAAAGAAAGGTGTCAAATTCACTAGAGTGCATGAAATAATATTGTTTCACAAAAAGCTTGATTTCTCCGTATTTTGGTCCAAAACAGAGCATTTGGGTGAAACTAACCATTTTCTATTGTTGATTACTGAAAAACGGAATAAGGTAGAAACAAACTTTTTTTTCTGATGAAAGATGAGAGTTCAATCTTTCATTTGGTAGTATGTGTGTTTCCATAGTCCAAGCACAAAAATTTTGTGGACCTTGAAAGATCAGTCAAAATGCTTAAATCAGCTGGCACCCACAGCATCCCTTTTCTGAAAACGCTTGGCAGTCAAAGAGTTAATTTTTGACCAAAATTCATCATGCTACCAGATACAAAAGGACATACAGGGTTTCAACTCTTGAGGAGTTGGAAAGAGCAGTGAAAGAGGGGAAGACCATACGTCAGGTTGGAAAGGAGATACAAATCTGGCCATAAAAATAATATAGGGATAAGAAAACACCCCAATGTTTGTTGTTGAAAAAAAAATTTGGGCTCAGGCTTAGGGACAAATATGGTGGTTCTGTGGTTCTGTGTCTTCAGAAGTTATGTTTTCCTTGCCAAAATCCACAGAAACAAAGAACAGAATTGTAAAAATAAATAAATAATCATAATTTAAAAAAAATGAAAGAAAGTGAAAACAAGAATTGTGACTGACACACCAGAGAAGATGGAATTGGAGAAGGCTCACAAAGAAAAAAGAAGATAAACAGGCTGAATGGGAAAAGAATGAAAGAAGAAAAGGCCTCTGAAACCTGCAAATCAAAGTTTTGTCTTCCTTTTAGATATTGAAGAGGGTCTTCTGCCCAGATTTCGCCATGCACTGTTTTAATTTATTTATTTCCTCAGTAGAACTTTTATCTGTGGATGTGTCTTTGTGAGTGATGTCGCAATTTCTGCCAAGTGTCTGTAATCAATGATGTGTTTAAAATCTTATCGTCATGACTGGGATCTCATGACTGGGATCTCATCAATTTCCACAACAATGTAATCAATGATGTTTTTAAAGTCTTATGGTTATGACTGGGATCTCATGACTGGGATCTCATCAATTCCACAACAATTGGCCATTGTCTGTGGTTGAAGTGTCTGTAATCAATGCTGTGTTTAAAGTCTGAACTCCAGGTGGGCTGTTTGGAACCGCCTTTCAAAATAGTATAAAAAGGTTGTAAGTGTCTGTAATCGACACACAAGCGAGGAGCAGTTGTGCTTTTGTAAACCCGCTGTGTCCAGAATATTCTGCAAATGAAATCCTTCGAAGGTCCTGTTCACCGATCTCAAGTCTGTATTCAATGAATCAACAATCTCTCTACCCGAACAACAACGAACACGCAGAAGACAAAGATAGTCTTCTAATAATAGCATTATCATTTATGAGATTAAAATTATTATTATTTTACTTCAGTTATCAATGGTCATGGTACAGGGCCTTCAGTGCTGCTCTTTTTTCATTTCAGTTTTGGTGTGAGTGAGGGGGCGTTCCCCTCCCGCGCTGCACCTGCGGCACATCAGCTAATTAGGACTTTATAAGGACTCAGACGGCGACTAGACAACATCGGGTTATTCTTCTATGCTTACAGCCGTAGTCAAGTGTATTTTCTAGACCTTTTGCTATAGTTAGGGATGGCAAAAATGGAACATTGAAACGATCAAATAATTTGAAACGATTAATTTACAAAAATAATCGATCTTTTGGAACGTTCGAAACATTTCCCCACAGCAACATCTGGAAGCGAAGTGTAAAAATATTACAATCATACAGTAGCTCAGTGTTGCCAGCTCCCCAGTAAGGAAACTAACTATTAGCTGTCTGCCATCACCTAATTTACATAAAGAGAGAAATAATATCATGGGAAACAAAAACTGAATAACCCCCACCCCGTCAAAATAAGTATAAAAGTACAAATGAGCTTTTTGTTGCTAATAATTGGTTTGTTTTTTATTTTGCCTCTCAACATGACTTAAATGCTTTGATGAAACCCCCAGTACTATCACATTTAACCAAAAACTACGTTTCAACAGGCTACAATTCAAAGTTTTTTTGTTTGTTTTTTTTGCGAAAGGGCATCAAGTTTTGACAGAAAGTATTTACCTGCAAAAACATGACATCCAAGCGGGAATTGAACCTTGGTTACAGACTTTCTTCTCAGCCCGCTGTACTAAAACAACCACTGCGTTCAAAGCGTTCAAGAGGATGTTTACATTTTATCATATAGGGCGATGAATCAGCAGGGCATTTTTAAATACGAAGTATACTTAAGTTAGTTTTATTTCAGATTAAAGACATTTTAATATAGTGCAATGGTCGGATTTTATTGACTTTTAGAAAAGGAACTTTTGAAACAATGTGACGTTTGGAGGCGTAATGGAACGCAAAAGGCAACTGTCACGTGACATCCTGATTCTGAGACAGATTTAGGAACGCGATTCGAATCACAAGTTCCGCCTGGGTTCCGGTACGTACCAAAACACAGTTTTGATTTTGGCATCACTTTATAGTGTTGCTCTTCTTAGTTTTGTTACGTCATTTTTTGTTTTGCCTTTTTGACTGTTGTTTTCTCGCATTTGTATTCATAGTCCCGTTGTGGTTATTTACAATGTTTTGTTTCATTCACAACTTGGGGCAATTTAGAGTTTAGTAATACAGTATAATTACAATTAATATATTGTGCATGTTTTTAGAATGTGGGATGAAGCCGGAATACCCTGCAAAAACCCACAGAAGAACGAGGAGCATGCATTCTCCACACAAAAACCTTTGTGCTAACCACATGCTTGACCTTCAAAAAATCCCTGATTATTATTTTTGTGTAGGCTGTTTAAATATATATATATTTTTAAATGTGACAGAACATATTCTAAATGTTGAATGTGTATAGGATTATAGCCGCTTGACTAATTTACATCCCTTGTCCCAATGAAAAACTAAATGAAACAAAATGTAATTTAATAATAGCCTAAAACTAAATTGGTGGATACAGGATAAAGGTGGAATAATTTAACAATTTACATAAACTCTTATGGTTTTTGGTTTTGATTATGTTTTAGTTTTTGATCCTCATTGTAAAGTGTCATGAGTTCTTAGAAAAGCTTTATTTTTTATGTATATATATATTTTATTTTTTTTATTGAAATGTATTATACCTGGAGAAAACACACCGGTAAGGGCATGTTTGTTGACTGAACAGCAGGATTACTAAAACCTGCCTGTTAGCCTGGTCGGGAGCAGGATAGCTTCACAGAATAAATCTCCATGGTAATTAATGTATCTCCACTTTTGTGTAACCGAATCACAGCTAAATTAATCCAGGATAACCGATAAATCCCGTATCCACTGTCTAAGTTTTGTGGGGAAAAAAACAGGAGTGCTGATGTAAATTAAAATAAATACATTTAAAAATACAAACTAATGCACAATAATATGTTTGAAAAAAAAAGGTAAATCAATGAACAAATAAATACAAGGCTGGAAAAGATGATAAGAAGAGTTTTAGGAAATCATTTCAACAATGTCACAGATTTTGTGTATGTCAACTCCTCAGGCAGGTTGTTCCAACATCGAAGGAGCTCTGACAGCGTATGCTACGTCTCCTTAGTTTTAATCCTCGGTTTTGGAACAACCCAGAAGGCCCCCCGCCAATGATCTGAGGCTGTGGACTAGCTCATAGGGTGATAAAGGTTTGACTATATGGCTTGGAGCCAGACCCATACGCACATTAAGTGTAATCATTAAAATCTTCCAATTGATTTGATAACAAATGGGAATCCAATGTGAGTGAAGCTAAAATTGGAGTGATCTGATGACGGTTATTTTACTCCGTGAAAAGCTTAGCTGCAGCATTCTGAACTAGTTGGATTTGAGAAAGTGATTTATTTTTATTGATGCAGCAAAGGATATGGAGGAGGATATGTTATAGCTGGAGCTTTAGAAGGTAATGTATCAATCGTATGCTCACAAAATGTCATTACAGCAAAGAACTTTGTATGATCTTTTAATCTAATGATTGATTAGTTTGACTGCATTGATTGTTTTTATGCATGTATCCAGCCGGTCAGATTTTAATATCCAGCTGAGTGTTCGTATGCACATGTTCAGATGTACAGTACATAATGTACGGTATCTGCACCTGGCAGTCTGTGATATTTCATGTTTCTATTCATGCAGCAACTATGTAGGCTCCCATCTAATGAGACAATTACTGGGAGCAGCATATGGTGTGTTGTGCATGGCTCTCTTGATTCCACTAATGGCACTGATCAGAGCTGAGAGAGGGAGAGAGACGATGGGTCAGCTTGCGTGGAGGATGTGCACAGATATGTTTTTTGCTTGGAAAAAATGCTGTTGTATGATTCGACTATCTCTCTGGGAGTTCCAAAAAAAAAGGCTACAGGCGTTGGGAATGTAATGCTTTTATTAAAAAAATAAAAAACACCAGATAATGGTCAAGCTGTCACAAAGAGTCAGTGTCTCAATTACTTTCTTCCATTACACAGAAAAAAAAAAGACTTACAAAGAATTTTTCACTGCAGGTGCATAACATTGAACTGCTACGTTATTTGGCATTCTGTCCTATTTTTTATTTTTATTTTTAGATTATACTTCTGCCTTCATGCCCTGCTTGTCTTCCTTCGCCCACCTGCCTTTCGCCTCAACATACAGCATTAACACCCGCACCTCACCATTATGGCGGACCAAAACTGCCAAAATTAAAAATAAATAAATGACTAAATAAATAAATTAATACAAATACAAAAAAATACATATACATTAAAAACAACTATATATATATATATATATATATATATATATATATATATATATATATACACGGAAGCGTATTGCATTCACTTAAAAAAAAGTCCTGTTTTGCTGAATTTTGGGGGGGATTTGTTTTGTTTTTTTATTAAAAAAAATTCTGTTTTATTGAATATCTTTTTCCTTGTTTTTTTGAGTAATTTTTTTCAGTTTTTATAAAAATATTTTCCTCTGTTTTTCTGATTTTTTTCCTGTTTTTCTGAGTAATTTTCCCGTTTTATAGAAATAATTTTTCTGTTTTTCTCATTTTTTTCATCTGAATTAATTTTTTTAAGGGGTTTTCCCCTCAGAGATTAGAGAATACAGTATACATATTCATTCCTTTATTGAGAGCCAGTAAGTAAACATGACCATCTTATTTAGTTTAATCAAGTTTTAGTTTAATATGGTTTTAAGGCACGGGGAGATAGCCCTGTCTTTGAGTCATATAGATGGTATTGTTATTAGTTTATCAACTTTACGCAGGCACCTGAGGACTTTGTATTTGTTTAGGAGGAAAGCCCATTCAGATCTGCTAGATGTAGCAATGTTTGTCCAGGATCAGTTGGATAGATATAGCATGCTCCATGGCTACAAAATGATGCATTTGAAATGCATTCAGGCTGGCTATGTGGTGACTCAAGAAACGATCAGGATACTAATGAAAATACTGGATCCGCATGGTGTGCAACTGGGGCGCAGGAATCGCCTTTGGCGCCGTATCTACCAGAATCCAGGCACAAACTTTTCCTGATGGTTTTGGAGTTGTAGGGATTCCACCCGATGCCAGCAATATATGACTACCTCTGGGGCTGTGTGATAAATAAGCATTGGTTAGTTGACTTATTATTTTGGATACTTTATCAGCAGTCAATAACACACTTTTGTTTGCAGTCTAGGATGATTTTAAAAAATACCTCTGTTATATTTTCCACTGTTAAATAATGCAAGTTGAAACACAACCTCATATCAGATGTTAATATTGACAGCCAATGTGGATCTGTTAAATTAAAAGGTACTTTTGATTTTTGTTGTTTTGTTGTTTTAAACAGATTGTGTCTTTATTGTTGAGTCATGTAGTTCAGGAATGATACTTTCTGTGACATGTTTATGTTTCCCCTATAGTGTGAAAATTGGTCATGTTTCTTTTGGTGCTTTTATTGCGAAAGGTTACATGCATCAAATGCATGCAAACTCAGGTCAAGATGCTTGCTCTAATAAAAGCTATTCAAACAGCTTAATTTGCTGAAAGTTTAATGGCAACTGCTTTTTAACAAATGTATACAGCGACATTGCATTCCAATACATATGAATGCCTGATCTGTTTATGATAGAGGACATGAAAATCCAATACAATTACCAAATTGTATTACATGTGCTACAAATTACACCTGAAATCTCTTCAAGAGCTACAAAAATTAGGAAGGTACAGTATACTTCCTTAGTGGTATAATGCACAATAACAAAATATCAAAAGAGGAAAAATTGTTTCACTTTGGTATTAATAGATATTCTGTTTGTAAGAGCAACATTTGACATTAAGCAAACACACGTGGATAAGATACTGTATTATGAAGTATATAGTAAATATAACAGTTCTCAGTGCAGAGGTCTGCACAAGTTCCATTCCTTGATGACACCACTTCAATAAAGTATCCAGCGATTATCTTCGGATCACTGTTTGTAGAGTAAGCATGTAGCCACATTACCATTCGTGAAAACCCATCTATTGCACCATTGATGCAGATTCCGTACGGTTTGAGTTTGTCATAAGAGTCTACATACAGGAATCAATCAAACAAAAAAAAGTTTGTTGAGCCATTATCATTGCATTGTTAAAAGGGCCATGCAACACTTTAGATTGGTCAATCAATAGTTAAAATACCTGGGGACTAACCAATAATGTAACATTTGTGAAAAATTGTAAAATCAGTTTCCACTTGATGCCAGCAATACACTATATTACATGCTCTGATAACATAAACTGTTTGTTATTGTATGTTACTGCTTTGGCACTAATCACAGAACTCTTGAACTGAACAAATCTTTCTTAACATTCTCTATCCCACAATCAAAAATTTCAAATATGCATTGCTCATATGGCTGTGGAAGAGAAACGTGTGAACACCACTCTTAAGCAACGTCCATTGCAAGAGAGATTCTGGACAATATAGCCTCCATTTCAGCTCGAAGCTCAGGGTAGCTGTTATAGGTTGATGGCAGCTTCACAGTTGGGCCACAAGTATGGGCAATAAGCCGCCGTGCTAATCCGTCCAAAGAGGTGAAAATGACTTGAATTTGTTTAACACAAATAACATCATAACACCAGTTTCATCCAATGCCCTTATGTACTGATGTAAAAATGGCAAACTTTGGTTCTCTGCTGCAGTATCTGGAGAAGCCGTTAACATCTTAATCACCTTCCGTGTTGTTGGTTTAATGTTGTCATACAGCTTCTTCACATCCGGTACATTGGGGGAAAATTCCCTAAGTATTGGCCCTGCAACCTCTGAGATATTATCAAGTGAATACTTTGGTTTCTGAATGAGCTGCTTTTGGGTGACCTGAATATGCATAGCTCTCAGGTTATCTTCTTTTGGTATTGTTCTTGCACCCATGCGATCTATAAGATATATAAAGCCTCTTGCAAAGCAGTGGACAAGAGGTCACGCTCAGACTGACTAAGATACAGCATCAGGGAGTCAAACAGTAAATCAGATGAAACAGCATGTTCACCAAATGCAACTGCTGCTGTAAACGCTTGTGCCAGCCGAAATGGGAAATGCCCATGGTCCTCCAGTACCTTGGCCAATATCCTACCAACAGACCTCCATTCCTCCTCTTGCCATTTTGTGGAGAGTAATGGCACCTTCAGCTGCACAGTTTAGGAATTCTGTCCAGAAGGCAGCGTATACATCTCTGGACACACCATCAGCATCTGCCCCCGTTTCATCAATGAAGCTGTATTTCACAGAGTAGGTCATTATTGCTTCATCCTTGAACTGGGCAATCAGTTCATCCAGAAGCATTACTCTGTGAAGTTTCACATTCACATGTACAACTTCATAGGCAGGACTTGGTGGTCTAACAGAATCTGCCACAACATCAGTAGGAGTTGAGGCGTAGGTGGGGATGCTCATGTATGAGTGTATGATCAAGATCACCGAAAAATGGACCACCTCAACACTGACAACTGATGTATCACACAAAGATGAAAGTTCAATAATCTGAACAGATGCAGTAGAGACTACAGCTGACATCGTGGCAGTGCTCAGCTCAGATTTTCAATGTTATGTCTTTTTTGTGTCTGCTGCTCCACCTCTTCCATTGTGTCTTTCTCTTGTCCAGATTCTGTCTTGTTGTCATGTTGCTCATCTATCACTACTTCAGCTCCTTCTTCTGGGTCATCTTCACCAGTTATAGTCTTTGTAAACAAATTTAATCTTAATAAACTAAATTTGTGTGTGTTATAATAGTCGCGCACACTAACATCCTCATCAACTTGTGCTTCCTGAAAGTCAACCATGTCATGACTGACCTCTTCCCACATTCCCATTATTGACTTCTCATTAGGGAGAAACAGTTGTTTAGCTTGTGACAGAATCTCAATCTGTCTGGCATTCTTGTTAACATCAACAACTCTGGTTCCTCCACCACTGCATTTTCTGACTTGTCTGATGTCATGTATCAATCCTAATTCTATTTTTCTTGTCTTCCAGGCTCTCTTGTTATTTTTTAGACATACATTTTGTGGTTGCACTGTATTCTCCCCCTCAAAACCTTGATCACAGACTTTGTTGCTTATTGTGTCCATTTTTTTAGTAAGTTTTTTGAATAGGGAAAGTCTTCTTGTATCACCTTCACCTCTTCTCCGTTTTTCCATAGAGAAACGTCTTGTGGCAATCCTGTTACCATAGACTGGAATGTAAGACGCCAAAGCAGCAGCATCCATTTCTCCAATTTTTGAGCTGTCCATCTACAATAAAAAACAAAAAAAATATACATTAGAAATGAAAATCTGAAACTTTATGTCCAAGACTATTTACTTATGAGCAAGACAACCAATCATCAGTGCAGACACAATAGACAGTATGAAACAATACAAAAACACAATCACACGCACATATTCACACACACACCCACACATGCACATACTCACGCACATAAAAAAGAGAGGGGGAAAAAAAAGAGAGCAATGATGGTGACATGTCGAATCAATAAGATTACCGAATGAACAATACTGAGCTCTCTCAGAAAAAAAAAAGATTATGAAGCTGGCAATAATGTAGTGTGCTGAATTTGCTGATATAACATCTGACATATAAGTTTAGAAATATTTTTATACAAGTAATAGAGAATACGCAGACCATAACTGAAAGAACCTGATGACATTACATGTGAAAAGTGCTGTTCCCAATAAAGTGTAAGGTCTACACCAGTTTACAGAAATTCATTTTGTTTTGCAAATGTATATTTTATAATCCTGTAACAGTGCAGTACCCATCATCTGCTGAATCTACTCAAAGCTATGTTATGTCTTGGGTTGGGCTCCGCTGTGGCAAACTGCCTTTCATTGGATGGGAACAAGGAAGTCTCGCCAGCTTGCATGGAAAGCTCCAGAAATGGACGAGTATCTGGTCTACTGTCACCACAACTTGAGTTGCATGTGGTGGTGACAGGGGACATGATTGCCGTCCATTGCTTGAGCTCTCCATGCAAGCCGGCGAGACTTCCTTAGGCTTAGGACCACCCCCCCATTTAAATAACTTTTCAACCATATTTTATATATATATCTATATATCTATCTATATCTATATATATATATATATCTATATATCTATATATATATATATATATATATATATATATATATATATATATATATATATATATATATATTTATTGTTGTTTTTATTTCCATTTATATTTATTTTTTATATTATTATTTTTTAATTATATTTCTTATATCCGTTTTTATTTTCACATTTATGTATTTATTTATTTATGTAGTCATTTATTTATTTTAAGTTTTGGTCTTTCATACACCCCCACCGCCTGACAGTAAATACATTGATACATTTATTGGAGGATGCCAGGATCAGAAGCTCTGTCATAATTTTGCCTTAGCTTTACCAAGTAACTAAACAAAACACAATTGTGCAGTCATAATAGTTCTAATCTGTTATACTGTCTAATGATAATAAAATTCAAATTATTTGCAACTATAACTACTACAAATATAAACTGGTAAGATGTCTGTACTTTTTCCTTAGAACTTTAGACCAAGCTTCCCTTCAAGTTGGCTGCATACATCACAAAAACCTTGCAAGAAGTAATGATGAGCAAACACGAATAATGAGTGTCACAAAGCACAGATAAAAGAGACACCATTTTTCTAACAGAGCTTCTTTGCAGCAAGCTAGGATCGAGACTGTCATTTTTCAACTCTTTTTTTTTTTTTTAAAGTCCATTTATCTAAATGAAGTCTATATCTCTACTTTCAGTAATTTTTTTGGTCAATTTCTACCAACTTTGATGCCTTCATAACCTTTTGACGAATGGTGTTGTTGTTAAGATGACTTATCTAATGAAATCAAATTTGTCACTGCCATGTTGACACATTAGTTTGTGAGGAGCTAAAATGTGGCCTGACATGTACTGTGCTGTCTTGCAGATTCTTATTGACACTAACATTAATATAATTAGACTGACAATACAACATGGAGTAAAATGTATTATTTAGCGTACTTGGAGAATGTCATCTTAAATTATGAGTAGCTTGCCAGACAAGCAATAATGTGAGCTATAGCTATTGTCATAATGGTGTTTTTAATAGGCTCCAACAGTACACACACACACACTGCATTATGCATGTTAAATTGTGCAATCATTGCACTTCATGTTTCCAGGACTACTGAAGACATTTAACATTTTCAATTTATAGTTTTGCTGTTTTTGAATTTACTTATAGGCATATAGATGTGATATAATCATGAGGGTTTAAAAGAATACAGTAGGATAATGATTTTGTGAACTCTTATTGATCTTCGTACCCTCAAAGCTATTGAAGATAGGAATGTGCATGATGTTATCAGAGTCTTTTGTTATTGGGGACTAAAAGTCTGGGGTCAGATCTTGATTACATCTGTTCCCCCAGTCAAGAAGGGGAACTGCATGTAAATGCATGTATGTAGATGTCCTTTGTTCAACATTACACCTTTGTTCAACCTGGAGTTGACATGTCTGTATGTAAACGTCTGCTTACTAACAACATTACACCTTTGTTCAACTAGGAGTCGACATGTCCGTCCTTTGTTCAATCAAGAGGCGGGAAGAGGAACCTTTTATCTTTTGTTTATAAATGAGCTGATGTTCTGTAGACTGTTACACACTTGGGGGCTCTACATTGCATTCAGACTTGGGTGTCCTAACTGTGTCTTTAGAAGATTCTAAATAAATTCTTTGCAAAGAAACCTTGTTCATCGGATCTCAATGCAATTATTTGGACACGCAAGGATTACACTTGATATAGTAATCGAATAATTCCTTCACTACCTCTGCGTCGCTGTTGCATTTGGCATCACCATATTACGTGAGGCCTCTGTGTACCTAAGAAGAGCTCAGTTCAGCAAGCACTAAATTTGGTGTGTTTGTGTCTTGACTTTTTGTGGAAGTCAGAACCTTTTTTCTGCCTGATAGCTTTTCCTTTCAGTTTTTTTTTCAATCTCTTAAGCACGAAATAGAAAACAGGGCTCAGATTTGAAAAACTAAACGCTATTAGTACAACCATGCACACGAGATGCAGAACCTCTCACATCCTGTGCAAAATGAATCACTCTTGTAAAAATGATTAACCCATGTACTGTATATAAAACATCTTATGTTACCATATGAAATACACGTTTCATAAGGTTTAACCAGTTACACACTGCTGTGTTTAATGAGAGAAAATTCAGATTATTTGTAAATAGAGTATGTATTAGTCCTTTTGAACAAAAATTAATTAAATTACTTCCACAGATTACTTTTGATTTGATTTTTCAGTCGTTTACACACTATAATGAACATTTTCACACAATTGCCAATGTTTACACCCAAGGAGCATAACACTTGTCCAGAGTTGCACAACAATACGCACACACTCAGCCTCACACTTTTTGCAAAATATTACACACAGTGATTTGCACACACGACACACATCTACACACATTTTTATACCTTAGACACAAATAAGGAATGTGAGGTGACTTCCTGGTCATTACAAAGCACTGGCTTGTCAATAACCACACCAATAAACACATTTGATAGTCACATCCACCAAGTGTGGAAGCACACGTGCTTAATTGAAAATACTTCATGCAGTCATTTTTATATGTATACAATTTTTTGTCAAACGGTAGTAAGAAAATCTGGTTTTAATTGTTGAGTGATATGTTACTGCAACTGAGTATGGTAAGAAATATATATTTTCAGCCTGCAATTTGTGTAATTTGTAGTCGTTTTGCAACAAGATGGATGTAGAGGGGTCAGAGAAGATAGCAACAAAATGTCATTTGAACGCAAACTGTAAGAACTAACACTTAGCAGTAGTCCAATAATGGCCTCGTAGATAAAGATGTTGCCCTGCGATTGGCTGGCAACCAGTTCAAGGTGTACCCCGCCTATTGCCCGAAGCCAGCTGGGATAGGCTCCAGCGCCCCCCACGACCCTTGTGAGGACAAGCGGTTAAGAAAATGGATGGATGGATGGATAAAGATGTACCAGTCAGCCAACCTCCTGGTAGTCAATGGTGGCCATGCCATTCAATTGAACAGTTCACAACTATAGGTCAAGGCCTTCCTACATTTACGAATAAACCTCAAAGCAAAGAACACCAAATCAATCTTAGTCAGACATTGAGTTGAAACAAGTTTCCATAATCTAAAATTTATATATATATTTTTTAAGTTGCTGTGTTTTTTAACCTTACAAGAAAACCCAATTTTATTTCTGAAGAAAAAAAAACTGTTTGTGGGTTTGTCAATACCTTTTGTCATCTAAATTAACAATTAACTTATATAAAAATAATGCCTCATCATTTCAGACAACAAAACAATTTTTTTTGTAAATATGTATATGTTTTTAATTTAAGTGTGTATGTTGTGACTGAAGTATGTCATTTTATAAACAGCGTAGGAGTTATACAAATTTAGTGTGGTGTCTGGATGACTGGGCAATATTTTGAAAAAATCCCTGTTTTCAAAATTGTGGGTAAACAGTTGGGGAAAAATTGTAAGTTTAGGTGTCTCTTATTTCTCAATGGGGACGATCTTGCAATGTCGCTGGAAAAGCAGCTGGGTGATACTGCCCTCTAATGGATTATTATTGCATGTGTCATATCATATACATTAGGGTTTTAATGGGAACAAAATATATATATACTCATGAAATAGAGGGCTCAAAATTTATTGTATTTAATATGATATGTTTGGCTTTATAGAGTTAATAAACGTTTAGCTTACTGTAAGCGATGTACACAAAAAAGTGCAAATATACAAAACTGGTAAATTAATCAAACACAAGTTCAATGATACTGTAGCGATTATTTGGGTTGCCGTAATGGCTTATGAGAAATTTAGACGGTACTGAGGGGAGTTGTAATTTCCTCTGCAACCTCTGGGGCACCACGTTGACTTTGCTTGTTTGTAGGAGCAAAATAAAAATCCTATTATCAAGTATTCATAATCTGAAGTTGCTACTTTAGTTAATCATGGAGTTCTTTGCTTTCATTTATTTATTTATTTTTCTGGAGAGCTCAGTATTGTTCATTCGGTAATTTGACATGTCATCATCATTGCTCTCCTTTTTTTTTATATTTTATTTTATTTATTTATTTATTTTTGTATGTGGGTGTATTCATTAGTTCACCTAAAACCTATTTTAAAAAAAATCCCATACCGTTCACCTAAACCGAACACTTCCAGCCAGAGTTGTGAGGCCGTCAGGAAACCCGAGGAAGGACCAAAGAAAAGAAAGGAAAGTGAAATCCAGCCCCGACAAGACACCACCCACCAGGCCACCAACGAGAGTCCTTCACCAACCCCAGAGACATCTAAATTTCAACAAAGGAGACTGTTGGTGACCACAGGCCAGTCGTCATTAAAAACAATCACATCAGCCAGGTGGGTTCATACAGGTATCTGGGGGTCCACATTGACAACACACTCAGCTGGAGGGTACACGTTGGAAGTCTCTGCTCCAAACTCCAACAGCGTCTCTATTTCTTACGCAGACTTAGGGTCTATGGAGTGGAGCAGAGGATCATGCTGTTGTTCTACCGGGCTGCATTGGAAAGTATCATCAGATACGGCATTGCGGCCTGGTACGGCAACCTGACTGTCCAGTCAAGGTCACAGATTGCCGGTCTGGTGCGGACTGCCATGAAGATCATGGGGGTCAGGAATCATCCTTCCCTACAGATGCTTTATGAGCGGTCCCTCACCGGACTGGCACAGAAAATTGTTAATGACCCGACTCACATTCTGCATCATGAGTTCCAGCTACTGCCTTCCGGCAGGAGATTCAGGGCCCCCAGAACCAGGCTGAACCGCTACAAGAACTCATTCCTGCCGACATCCATCGAACTGCTTAACAACCGACATTAACTCAACTGCAATAAGATATATATATATATGGTGCAATGTTGTGTACATACCCATGTGTGTGTGTGTGTATATATATATATATATATATATATATATATATATATATATATATATATATATATATAGAAGTGTGTATATGTGAGTGTGTATATGGGTGTGTGCAATGTACTTCTCTACACATGTATACTCCTGTGAAGACTTCTGGGAAGTCTTCTACTTATTGCTGCACTTCTTATTTATTTAATTTTAATTTCATCTCTTTCTATTCTGTTGTTTTCTCTTACTGTAAACTGCAGCTGGACGGAGTCCAGGAAAAAGTTCCCCACGGGGAAAATAAAAGTATATCGTATCGTATAAAGTTATTGAATCCGCTAAGCTTACTAATTAGCTCAACTTAGGTGGCTACAGAAATTACACAGATCATTCCTTTGAGATAGACATACAGGTTGTGTACAAAGATAAACAACAAGGAGTAACTTGATGTCAGTCAAGTACATAGAATCCGTTTATGTCCCGAATTATGTAGACTTCAGATTAATTAGGAGCGGCAGGATTCTTAGCGATAACCGATAGTGACCGCTGGAGGGCACTGTTGTACCATATAACTTTGTTTCCCCAAAAAACACATGGATAATTCCTGTGGATAGACCAGATAAAAGATGGTCTGGGGACTGATAAGCAGTCTTATCGCTATGGTATGCGTTTTCTGGGGGTTATAAAATGGAAATCCAGTCCCTGCTGGAGGGAAACTCAAAGAGTCCTTTTTGAACTGAAAACACAAGTGTTAAGACACGCACACATATTCCCCAGGCGGAAATGTTTAAAAAGGCAAGTAAAATGGAAAAATTGAGGGTGACGGGCAATATTTGAAAAAAAAGATTTATTTGTCTTACTATAACCAAAATTAGTCAACATTCACAATAAAACATGTTCGACAATGTAAGCCCAGAAAATAGACAAAAATATTGTACTACTATTTTTGGGGGGGAGCTTTATCTCATATGTTGACAACTGTGTGTGTGTGTGTGTGTGTGTGTGTGTGTGTGTGTGTAGGCGTGGTTATTCGGCCTTGGTGTTGGGATGAGGGTGACTTGGTAGATACATACATACAGCTGTATCCTTTAAAATGTGACTTGCAGTATTCAATCATCACTGTATGTTGGGTTCTGTTTGAAAAAAGTGCAATAAATAAAGTTGAAAAGAATAATGTACCACCAGTACAGGTTTTATTTACTGTAAAGTAAAAAAAAGAAAATGCCGCCCGTCCTCCGGTGCCCCCATCTCCCCTTCTGCCCCCGGTGTTCCGTCCCTCCACACGGTGAAGGGTGGGTTGGGGTGGGTGGGTGCTCGTGGGGGGAGCGGGGGCTGTGGACCGGTGGGGTTCCTGGCGGGCCTGCATTGCGCCGTCCTGCTGCGTTGGGTTGGGGGCGCGGGCCGTGTTGCGGTGGGGGGCGCTCCTGCTCCTAGGTTTGCTCTCTGGCCGGTGGCCCCTGCGGGGCCCCGGGGGTCGTCCTTTGGCGCTGCCGCGGCCTGGGGGGCCCTGAGTTGTTGCGCTTGCTCTGTCCTGGCGGGGGTCGACGGCTCCCCTCTTTGGTGGAGATTTTCATGCATGCCAGATCCACCACACCAACATCTGTCGAAACTCAGACACAATTTGTTTCTCCCTCAGGTCATTGATTCGGTGGAGGCGGGTGTCTGTGGATCTCACTCTGCTTCGTCTGTCCTTTCTACCTTTCCTCAGTTTCTCCTTTGGGCCCTTGAGGTCTCCCTGATTTGTTGGAATTTAGATGTCTCTGGGGTTGGTGAAGGACTCTGGTTAGTGGCCCGGTGGGTGGTGTCTGGTCGGTGCTGGGCTTCGCTTTTCTTTCTTTTCTTTGGTCCCTCTTCGAGTCTCCTGGCGGCCCCACGACTCTGGCTGGATTTTGAAGTGTTCGGTTTAGGTGAACGGTATGGGAATTCTTTTTTTTTTTTTTTCACACGCATGCACGCACACACACACACACACACATACAAAAAAAAAAAAATATATATATATATATATTAAAAAAAGGGGAGAACAATGATGATGACATGTCAAATGATCAATACTGAGCTCTCCCCCCCAAAAAAAAAAGAAAAAAAAGAACGGGGCACGGCAGGCCCGCCAGGCACCCCACCGGCCCACAGCCCCCGCTGCCCCCACACCCGCCACCCACCACAACCCAGCCCCAGCTGCCCCCAGGCCCCCAAACCCCCAGACACCCACCCCACTCCCAGTACACCCCCACCTAGCCACCCTTACCACCCCTGCCGGAGAGGGGTCGGACAGCGGAGCGGCGAGGGCACCCGCGCCCACTGAGACACTGGGGGCGGAAGGGGAGATGGGAGCACCGGGAGACGGGCGGCTCCCCCGAACCCCAGGCCCAGCGGGGAAAGTCCCCGGTCATCACGCCAGCATACCTAGTGAAAGCTAACCGTTACTGAGTTCACCAGCTTGCCGACTGGTGAATTCTACCCCTACACTGTGGATGTGACCCCACCCAGTGTATGTACAAGTGTGTGTGTGTGTGTGTGTGTGTGTGTGTGGTGCATTAAAATTGTGAGCAGGTGAGATGGAGCAGAGGGAAATGACATCCCCCCGCTCCAATCCACCTGCTTCCCTGTCATGTCAGTGAATGTATGTGGTGCATTAAAAAAATAAATAGGATTATGACACTCTTATTGGGACTGGATGACAAGCAGGTGCGTGGTGGCGCGGCGGGTATACAGATGGGGGACCGCAGCACTGCTTAATACTGCGGTCTGCCCCAACCGATGGCTCCCCACCCTAACACAAGTTGTGGGGTGCATTAAAATTGGAGGGGAGTTGTAAGGCAAAGACGGTGTTATAGCGATGTGGTGGCTCTTGCTAACAGGCAGAATTAAGTAACCAGATTTAGTTTAAACGATTCTATATACGTAGACCATGTTTCTATACATTTTGATATATTTTTTTTTTTCGAGGCAGATATTTTTTCCATTAAAATGTGATTTATGAGGAGGTTAGACCATTGGTAGATATTCAGAGTTTGTTTATTTTTCCAGTTAACAAGAATTGTTTTTTTTTTTTGCGAAAGTAAGGGCTACAAGTGTAGATTGAAATTGCTTATGTGGTAAGTCAGTTGTTGTTAGGTCACCTAGCAAACACAAGTTTGGAGATAAAGGTATACTACAGTCCAAGATAGCGGAAAGTTTTTTTAAGACTTTAGTCCAGAAATACATAACCGGAGTGCATAGCCATAAAGCATGAAAATAAGTGTCTGTAGGGTTTTGTAAACACTGGAGACAAATGTCGGAGTCTGAGAGTCCCATTTTCTTCATCATATATTGAGTAATGTATGTTCTCAACTGGTTCCTCTCAACGCGGAGAAGTAGCGGCTCGACACTGAGTCCCTCCCGTATGACCGAGATTCTCGCCCTATCTCTAAGGGAGAGCTGGGATACCCTGCGGAGGAAACTCATTTCGGCCGCTTGTATCCGGGAATCTTGTTCTTTCGGTCACGACCCACAGCTCGTGACAATAGGTGAGGGTAGGAACGTAGATCGACTGGTAAATCGAAAGCCTTGCCTTTCGGCTCAGCTCCTTCTTTACCACAACGGACCGATACAGAGTCCGCATCACTGCAGACGCTGCACCGATCCGCCTGTCGATCTCCCGCTCCAACCTACCCTCACTCGTGAACAAGACCCCAAGATACTTGAACTCCTCCACTTGGGGCAGGATCTCATCATATATGATGCATGTACTTAATTATAACTAAATATATGTGTAAATTGCTACATGGTATTTGTTTTTATTTTAATTAACTGCTCGCTTTGGGGGGTTTGCGGTCAGAGTAAGCTTCTAATAAGAAACAGGTAGCAGTGTGTTCAGAAATTAGGCGGACAATGAAGAATGAAAAAAAGAAGAAGAAAAAACAACAATCACAGCGTTTTATCAAAAACAAACAATGTAGCTTGCTGAGATGTGGCATTTACAGTAATTGTTGGGTACAGTCCCAATTATTAACGTCTACACCTATAGAAAAATAATAAAAGGCATTTGCTGAATCAAGCTAAATGTAAAGTAAGACATTTTTTATGCTACTTGCACTATAGGAAAATCCGAATTGTGTTATTTAGAATGTAAATTTCATGTACATTTTACATAATCGTTTTTATTTATGTAAATGTCTTGTTTCAATTATTCTTCATACACAAATGTCAAAACTTTTTTTATGGTGATTGGCATTGCAGACAAACAACAGTTTCATTATGTGTGATTTATTGTTTAGCCGTTATTTCAATTAAAGGGACTACACCATGGTATTTTAAGCCCTACCACAGTTAACTATAGGCATATAATGATGAAATCTTACCTTTGACACAATCACAATGTAATTGCTTATAAAATATGAGTTATTTTGGTTGCTATTTTTCTTACCCGGAAGTCAAACGCTCGGTTCAGTAA
Source organism: Vanacampus margaritifer (assembly GCF_051991255.1). NCBI lineage: Eukaryota > Metazoa > Chordata > Actinopteri > Syngnathiformes > Syngnathidae > Vanacampus > Vanacampus margaritifer. Next base: position 23,828,937 of record NC_135438.1, on the reverse strand, counting down.
AGACCCGCCTCTCCCCCTGTCGCTGCCGCGCCCCTCTCATAACGTTGTCCGAGCCAGCTGTTTCGCGCAACTCCCACGAAACATACAGATAGGTTTTAAGCCAATTTTTTTAAATGGACTCTAAATTTCACGGGCTGCTAGATCTCTGCGTTGCCGCAAGAAATCGTGGAAGAGGAGGGGAGCGGTGAGGTTAGAGGAAAGAAGGAGGAGGAAAAAAAAACACCACAGCGGGTCGCGAACCCGCACCCTGCAACTTGAGGGGCGAGTGCACTATCCACTGCACCATCCATGTATTTAAAATTTTCAGCACAAAGGTTTTACTTGTAGTATACACCAGTGTCAGCCAATTGATTTTAAGACAGCCAATTTTAATTTCATTGCACTTTAGCATTGCAAATGTGAAGAATAATTGATTGCTTTGAATTCATTTGGACAGAACGTTTATTGATAAAGGCTATTTTGTCATAATCCCATGGAGGGAGGTCTCAGAGAAAGTGGGCGTGCGTTAAGTCCGCAGAGGCTGTGCGGGGGTGCCACATATGGAAATGTAAAAAGGTTTGAAAAATACATTTTGAGGAAGTCATACGTCCAGAGCACATGCGTGGTGGTAAAAAAAGATGGCCTTTAAAAAAAAACAAAAAAAACAACTTTTTATGTAGTATGGAGCTGTGTGCGCTGTACAGTAATAATCAGGAGTTACTGGAAGGCACTAAGCTTGCCAGAAATCTGAATTATCGCGGTATTTGTGAGTTCACAAACTCCGGAGAATGACCGATGACCTTTTTTAGGTTGGACCAATCAGGCGTTGTTTAGGGCGGGATAAACCAATAAGCGCCGATGGCGGGGGACAAACAAGTCTAACAGACGAATGGATGTTGAAATTAATTCTGTTCTCGCAGAATTACCGTTTCCTTGTTGGATTTGAACAGCGAGAGACGCTTTGTGCATTTTTATCTGGTAAAGATGTCCGTGCTAAAAATGTTTGTGCAGATACTGAAGCATGCTCTGAAAGCATCCCAACGGCAAGGGACACCAAAGACTGCATAAATTCCTACTGACCTATAGGATCACTCCACATAGCACCACAAGGGCATCTCCTGCAAGATTTATGTTCAAAGTAGACCTGTGCACAACCTGTTGAAGCCATCCGACGTAGGGACGTCATTCGAAGTCAACAGGAGAGACAATGGATTCCAGTGACAGTCATTAGCCACACTTGACCAATCGACACTGTCCAGGCAACAGAAATGGTGAGCCGGAGGCAGGTATATCATCAGCTCTTATTAACGACAGATGTGGGGCATTTAAAGGGCTCGACCGATGCACTGCCTAATATGTCTTTTCCATTCCACAATATGCCACAGCATTCACCACCAGGAATAGTGGCCCCTATAGATGAAACTATAGTAGAAGCTGAGATATCTGTGCAGTTGAGTCCTGGGGATGTTTCCCCTCCGGGGAGTGAAGGGACTGATATGCAGATATACTACAAGAGAAAGGCAAGCTCCTCAGTGTTTAAATCTTAGGGATAGTTGGTGACTTTTCCCAGTTTGGGGCAAAATAATCCTCTTGGAATCAGTTACTTAGGCTGCATTTGCACTGCAGGGCATGATGTCAATGCCAATTGTATTTGTACAGCATGTTTCATATGGCAAGCTGAAGAACCTCAATGTGATTCTAAATGAAAAAGACAGATACAATAATGCAATACATTTAAAACAGTGGTGGCAGTTTTTCCCCTGGCTTACATTATATACAGTATGTGTTTATTTACTCTAATTTCTCTTTGTAAGGAAGACTATCAAAATCCGGTCGACAACTTTAATAATACTGTATCTGCCCTGATGTGCAGCTTGTTAGCAGGTGGAGCTGCTGCAGAGGCTACTGTGTGACGAGCTGTGAGAAGTAATATTACATTACTCAGTCCTATCTGAGAGATGTGACTTTAAGTCGTTTTCCATGGCCTCACAAAACTCCTCCCATGCTCGAGTTTTTGCCTCAGCAACCACAGAAACTGCATTCCTCTTGGCCAGCCGGTACCCATCAGCTGCCTCTGGAGTCCCACAAGCAAAAAAGGCCCAATGGGACTCCTTCAGCTTAATGGCATCCCTTATCGATGGTGTCCAACAACGGGTTCAGGGTCTGCCTAGTCGGATCAGCATTTTGCCGCACCATTGGAGACAATACACCACCAGGTGGTGATCAGTTGAAAGCACCACCCCTCTCTTCACCCAAGTGTCCAAGATATGTGGGCACAAGTTCAATGACATACACAAAATCGACCATGGAACTGTGGCCGAGGGTGTCCTGGTGCCAAATGCATGAATAGACGTGCTTATGTTTGAACATGGTGTTTGTTATGGACAATCCATGATAAATGCAGAGATCCAATAACAGGACTCTTCTAATCGTTCTAATCGGGATGCCGTTCCTCCCAATTAAACCTTTCCAGGTCTCACTGTCATTTCCCACATGACCAATCAAATTTGTTTTGAATTGCATTGTTTCTTCGCAAAAACATTTTTTTTAAATGACATGCTATTGTAAATTATGTATCCAATTTCTTCATTTTCTTATTACAGTATTGTGTTTAATAGTCCTCTCTTTGTTTCCCTTACTGTTCCAATACTTTAATGACATGAAGAATTGGGGTCAGACGAATTATCGCTGAAGTAAAATGCATTTCTCCATTTTTGAGGCGTGGTCAATAGCGTTCAGCCCATTCTCCTTTTGTTTGCATTTGTTTTGATTAAAACGGCTATTTATGGAAGAGGGAGGAAGCCTCGGCGCTAAAACACTAACTACTGTATGTGATTTTTATCTGCGAATGAACCCATAAGCATCAAAGAGCTTTGTAGTTATACTATTATGTTAATAAGAAAATATTCTAAAATGAGAAGTCTTTTTATTAGTGCATAATTCAGGGTCATTGATTATTAATTCTTGTGGCTGGGGACTGACTGCACTCCAAAAGGTTATATTTTAAAGAGTCCTGTAAAAGTAAGCCTGGTGACTATATAAATGGAATAAATTCATAACTTTTTATAGCTTTTTGAAAAAAAAAATATTATAGCGGACAATAACTTAATCGTTATTGTATTAAAAACATTAGTAATTTCCATTCTACTAATTGAGCCAGTAAAAACAACAAGCTGTGCTTCACATGAACGGAAGGCTGCACAAAAGAGGTTATTTAAACAAAACCGACACATACAGAATGAAACTGTCAAACTGGAGTACAACGCTATTAATCAAAGAACAGGTAACAAAGAAGACCATAAATGCAGGCAGATACTTCTCTGACTGGGGAAAAGGAGAACAGGACAAAGCAAAAATGATTAACTAGTTGGTACTAAAACAAATAAGAAGGGTGTAAAACAGCATGTCATGTGAGAAAAATACTTACAAAAACAGATATATCTACTTGATGCTTGCTCTATCAGCCTTACTTACAGTAGATGTTGATTTTACACTATATAAAGGCATATAACCACCACATCCTCACAATTTTGAACTACAACTATAAACTGGAGATAGGCATTTCTGTTTTGCGTGTTATGAACAGGATCTCCCAAAAGCTTTCTACTTAGTTTCAAGTATCATTTAGACAAATAGGATTTGACAACTTGGGCTTTGCGGTTTTTGTAAGCATGCTATACTCCCATGGCCATGGCTTGTTAATTGACATTGGAGTAGCTTTGAAAATTGCCACCCTGGTGCGAAGTTTTTACTTGACTGCAGCTCAGCAGCAGTTTGAGACGTTTTAGGGCCAGCAATGCTTTAACGTGCAGTAAAATGGACTACCTGTGTAAAGTTTCTTGAGACAGGATCTGTTCTTGACAAATAATGCAATGTATGGCATGTTACTACTCCCACTGATGTCAACTAATCTGCTGACTGATCTTACACTATACGGCTCCCACTTTACAGCTGTTTGTGGACGGCCTGCCAGTTGCCCTCTGGAATTAATGAAGCAACGTGAATTAGTCACTTGGCCCCTATTCTGTGGCAGAATCCCTACTGACCTTTCTATCTATCCGTGGATGGATGGAAGGAAGGCAGAATCCCTATTGACTCTTAGAATCCAATGCCAGCCACAATTGCAAAACTAATGCCCAACTCTTCGATCTTTTATTACTGTACTAGACTACCAGAGTATGATGAGTTTGACTTTGTGGATGTGCTAACCATTGCATCACCCAACTTTGGCAACCCATGCATCAAAAATGTCTGCATGGTTTTGATCTTTTTTTTCCCTTTTTTTTGTCCTTTTTTTTTTTAAATTAAAGAACCTAAAGATTCCACCGTCCCGCCACGATGTACACTTTCTTTAAAGAATATCAGTTTACTTGTGCATTTTTGCTGTTTCATGTGTTTTGTGCTTGCCTTATTTTGTGCAATGAATCCTTATATATGTCATCGCCTCAACATTTATTATTCATTTATTTTGTGAGTTTAGTTGCTTAAGTAATCAGAGTAACAACAATTGGCTCTCATATTACTGTGTTGAGTTTTTGTTCACCTTCAGAACAAAATTAATCAGACATTGTGCCTTGGCATCAGAGCACATGCTTTGAGGGATAAGTCTGGAAGGCAATTGAAGAAAATAAAAGCACAACATAAAATGATCGTGTTCATCGGCGGACTTAATATTAAATGATATTTCCAAAGCGTGTGAGCTGTCAGTCATCCTGACTGCTGGTCTTTTATCATATGGAGGGAGCCAGTAGCAATGGGCTAAAGTAAGTGAATGTTTTACTATCCTGTCTCAAGTCCCCCACAGTTTTTCTAAACTTGTCACCGGGACTTTAAAACAAACAAACAAACAAACAAAAACATAATTGAAAATGTTTGTGTTGCGGTTAACACATGTATCATCATCTTCGTAAAAAAAATTGTTTTTTTAAATGTGCGTAGCACTACTGTGTGTGGGACCTTAGATGTAAATATGAAATGCAAACGTTGCCTTCATTAGCTTACCGGTAATTTGTTCTCTTATTTTCCTGATTTCACTCGTAATAACAAGCATGGTTTTAAAAACTTTATGAAACTAGCGAGTCTTATTGCAGGTGCTGGAGCCTATCCCAGCTGGCTTCGGGCAGTAGGCAAGGTAAACCCTGAACTGGTTGCCAGCCAATCGCAGGGCACACAGAGACGAACAACCATCCTCACTCACAACCACAATCATGGACAATTTGGAGTGTTCAATTAACCTGCCATGCATGTCTTTGGAATGTGGGAGAAAACCGGAGTACCCGGAGAAAACCCACGCAAGCACGGGGAGAACAATCAAACTCCACCCAGGAAGGCGGAAGCCCGGACTCGATCTCACGTCCTCTGCACTGTGAGGTGAACGTGCTAATCAGTCAGCCACCGTATATATATATATATATATATAATATTATAATAATATAATATTATAATATATATATTGTCTTTAAAAAAAATCATTTTTTTTTAATGAATGGAAATGTACACACTTTCAGCATTTCGAGTTGAATAAGAATCAGAATATACACTTAATTTACGGTGCACGTGTCCCTTATTTCTGAACAATTTGGCAACCCTAGGTAACAACAAATCAAAGCTCAGCTTTAGAAAACAGGTGAGCTGTGATTGGTTGTTGCCTGAGCCCTGAGCAACTGTGATGTCATCTTTAGTCGACAGCAAGTGACAAAATGGCCGCCCCCTGAGATGGACAAAAACGGTGGGATTTTGCTGCATAACTCATATTCCACAAATGTAATATTAATCAGAACGTCATGTTTAGACTAGTGAGGTCATATATAACATATTATTGTTAAGAAATTTTGGTTTGACTTTCCCTTTAAGGGTATGCTCAGTTTTGTTGCAAAGGGTTTAGCTATTAGTGGCTGTATTTTGAGGTAATTTGAGGAAACAATAAATGTACACTATACAAGATGTACACTGACTACTTTTCACTGTGTAAAATTCTCATTTCTTCAGTGTTGTCCCAAGAAAAGTTGTAATTAAATTACTGCAGAAATGTGAGGGGTGTACTCACTTTTGTGAGGGACTGTAAATTGATGTAATATTTTGGATACTATAAAACAAACCTCTGTTGTTGTTGTTTTAAGGATATGCATACACAAACTTGTTTTACATATTAACATTAGAGTCTTGTACAGTATGATCAATTAGTCAAACAATAATCAATGAGTACACAACAGACCAGGGGGCCGGTTAAGAGCCCAGAGAGCAGTTTAATTTATTGGTGTCTTGCTTAAGGACACTGCAGTCATGCTACTGTGGGGACCCTGGTCTTGGCAAGGGTCCCCACGGTAGCAGGTGGCTATCTTAACCACTTGGTAACCGTTGTCCTTATTGGCAATGTGCAAGTAAAAATATATTTTCTGAAATTCCCATCTCAATCACACCATGAAACAGTAATAAACCACCACTTTGCCCTTTTGCTCCCATACAGCTTTGGCATCAGTGTCTCTCCTCAGTATATGCACAATTACACAACCAAGTACAAGAATGTGTCTCTAATCACCAACAAAATTCAGAGGATTTCATCACAAAGGAATAGCTACCTTTCTAAAATAAATAAAACATTTATTAAAGAAACCATCAAAACAAAACCAAAAGTGTGACAAACTGTGCCCCATTACATAGAGACTAACATCAACAAGTAAGAACCACACACAATGTCATTCCCTTGAGACTATTTGACCTGCTTGCTGTAAACTGTTTAGCCTTTGTTCAGGGTTATCACGGTCACCAAGATCTTGAGCTTCTTGTGGGAGAGGCAGCCTCTGTGTTTAATGAGCTTGGATTAGACCCAGAAACCCACTTTCATCCCTGATGCCCTCAGTAAAGCCAGTCAGCTCGCTGAAACAAGAAAAGTCCCCTTTAACTAATCATTTTCAACCCACCCTTCCCAGTTCACACTTTCTTCACCTCTCTTTGCATTCAATGCCTTGATGTCTCCATTCATTTTTCATTCGCTCTGTCCGCTGATCCAGTTGTTTTACCTGTTCTACACAGATAGCTAGATAGACAGCTAGACAGCTAGACAGATAGATAGATAGATAGATAGATAGATAGATAGATAGATAGATAGATAGATAGATAGATAGATAGATAGATAGATAGATAGATAGATACAGTAGATAAAACTGAAGATTGCAAGGTTGCATATTCTAATAATGATACAGTCATATTTGTCCAATTAGTGTAAAGTGGGATGTAGCCTGTTATTGACAGTGAAAAACAATGATGAATTACAATCCACTAAATACCTAAATGTACTTTGAAGTAAATTGTTGATATGTACAACTAAGGTAAATAAATGTAGAGGGTGTGAAAACTGATATTAGACTTGTTGTCTATGTAAAACTTTTAAGTTAATTGTGCAAAATTATACTTTTTGTTGTGATCAGTCAATTACTGACAAAATGTTGCAATGACCTGGCTATTGTAGTTCTAGCCAGGGTTATCATAGTTTTGGAAATTTTATTTTAGTTATTTTTTAATTTCATTTTGAGTTTTGTTTTTTAAATTTAGTTTTTTTTAAATTAGTTTTCAGGGTGGTTCTGTTAGTTTTTTTAAAAATTAGTTTTAGTTTGTGAAAAAATGCTTGATTTTAGTTTAGTTTGAGTTAGTTTCAGTATTGGTTTTCATAGATTTTTTTAGGTTTTTGTTTTTTAAAAATATGTATTACTTGTGTGCAATATTTAATAAACACCATGGTAAAATGAAAAAAGTTACACATTTCTTACCTACTGTTGCATTTCGGCTGAGTTAAATGAAAAAGCAGGCGAGCCGAGCCATTGGTGCCAAAAGTCAAGCAGGCAAATTTGTTGCCTAGGAGTGACATCATCTGAAGGTGCTTTTCTATTGGCTGCTGCCAGATGACATAATTTCAGTGTGACACACTTTCAAACGTCTTTATTACGGTTAATATCAAAATAAATATACTTAAAATCACATTTAAAATCATCCCCAAAGGCTCATGTATTAAATAAAAAGACAAAGACTAAAACAAAGGACATTTTCGCAAACTAAAATGTTTTTTTTAATTTTAGTTTTTTCGTTTGTTTTCGTTAACTAAAGTAACCTTGGTGCTAGCTAATAGTAAATGTTCTATGTTGGCTATAGCTGGCAAAAAATAAATAAAATCATATCGTCCTGTGTTTTATCTTTTTTAAGACAAAAAAAAGTAATTTTCTCCTTTTTTTGTCTTAAAAAAGAAAAAAACACCCAAAAGTTTTGTGTCCTTTTTTCCTTTTTTTTATCTTAAAAAAGGAAAAACACAGGACGTTGGCTATGGCTGTCTACATACCAAGATATTTCATGGTTTTCCAGCTAACAATAGGCTGGGATTCAACTTTGCAAGTTTATTTGGTGGGCTCTGTCTGACATTTTGAAATTTGACTTTCACCAAATCACAACATATACTGTTGATTACATCTGTGTTTGATTTAGCTCCAACTGAAACATAAACCATAAAGTGAACATTTATTTATAGTTATAATTCAGAAAACAGAGAGGATTGATGTGCGTTCATGACGTCATCTTTGATTGCCCTCTCCGGTAAATTATGTCATAGAAGTCCTATTTTCTCAGTTCACAAGACCTCCTGGATAGAATATATGGTGGAAGGTCCTAACATGTAAACAGAGAAGCAAGGCTAGAGGGCAGAGGAGTTTGGAGGACTATTAGGCTTTGCATTCATTAGAGACATCACATGTGTACTCCTTATCTGAAATAGAGTTTTAGCTTGAGCGGTTTCAGGGGAACATGAAAGACCCATACAAACAGATTGATGTTGCTTGCACTCCAGCCCAGCGACCTATTTATCCATGCTTGAATGCTATCGTCTTTTGTACAGCAGTGTCAAAGGGCTGTTTGTTGCTGCATGTGCGGGACCAGGAAAATGTAAGCAAGAGAGATAAAGAGGGGGAGGAAAAGGTAGTTTGAGGTTCTTCGCAAATAAAATGATTCTTATTTGAGATATTTAAAACTGCATTCAAGATGTATTTGTCCCTTCTGATAGTCAGAGAAAAACAATAGCGATGCCGTTGACAGTGCTTAAGTTGTCATATACCCTTATCTGGAGATAGTTTCGTCTATACTTTGGAACAATGAATGTACTTTATACATACAGCATTTTATATATACCAAGTAAGGAGCAGTAATATGTTATCCTGCCAGTATGTCTGCACTCAATTACTGCATATCTGGAATATTTGTTGTCTTTAGCTACTGCTGTCCTATTCTGCAGCATCATAGCCGTTATCCAGGGGATGACAGTTACGCCAAGGGCAGGCGACTTCCCTTGGGGGTGCCACAGCTCCAGAGCAGTAATATAAGGCATATGTGTGGTGTCCAACACTTTGTTTTTTTTTAAAAGACAGATTTTCTGCAGTGGCAATTGGGGTGGGGGTGTTACAGGTTTATTGGCCCCTTTACAGGAATTCCCCCGTAACACTAAGTCTTATTCTTATTATTTTTGTTTAAATTAAGACTTAGGCCTACTACGCTACTGCATCTTAATGTTGGTCATTTTGGTGTTACTTGGATTGAGAAATATTTTTGGGGGGTGATACGTGCTGTAAAAAGTTTAGAGAATCATTATTTCAGGATGTACCACTGAAAAGTTTTGTTGATATATTACCATTCACCTGACGAGAGGCAGTCAGAAGCAACAAATGACTACCAAGGACGATTTGCATTGTTACATGGTAAGATTTCTGGTCAAGAAGTGTTGGTTCATTTAATGAATAATGATAGCAACCTGCTAGGCCAGGTGTTAAAGTTCCAAACTAAACAAGCAACCAATGTAAGACTGTTACAATTAAAGCTACTCAATGCAGACGTGAGTGTGCCACAGAGGAAGGCAGTTAGGAATGAGCGAGTACAGCACTATCTGTATCTGTCCAACCATCTAAATGATCTGTATCGGTAATCGGAGGAGGCGGGTCCAAAACTGGAAGTGGGCGTGGTCTAACAAACAAACAAAATGGGTGGGGCTTACATCAATAAATTATTTTTTAGTGTGAAATTGAGGGGGGAATAGTTTGAAATTTATATGGATTGATCAAAAGTTGCTATATTTTTTATTTATTTGAAAACTATTGACAAAAAAGCCTAATTAAGATTCAAATCGATGCTTTTGTTCTCAAAAGAAGAAAAAAATTTCAAATACGTTTTTTGAACTCAGAAAATATATGTGTATGAATAAATCCTTAATTTTCATGTGACAGATGCATTAATGCTCAGTTATGCTATATGAAAATCCATCACTACTGTATGCCCACGTCAAACTCTGAAAATCTAAAAAATGATTGTGACAATAATTTGTATTTTTTGGACATTAAATTAATTAACAAATGCCGTCGTCGTCTCTGCTCACTACAGCTTAATGGCGCTAAATGAGGAAAATGCTTTTAGACCTCCTCGGTCCAACCTCACTTTCTGATAATGTCACGCCGGCAAACAGCAAAGCAGCAGAGGTTTGTAGTAACCATAATATGTGTTAAATGCCGTGAGGCAAAAACGTCAGGACCCAGGAAGCAGAATTCAGGTGCAAGAAATTTTTTTTGCCCAAAGTAACACTTTTACACATTTAACTTAGGGGATAATTCAAGAGAACAAAGTAGCATTAAAAAAAAATCACCTTATTCAGAAAAATGCAACGGTTAACAAAGTAGCAACAGAAAATCACCTTACTCGTGTTAACAAAACAGAATCACAAAACTCAAGACTGGAACGCGTGGCAGGAGGAGTAGGCAAGAAGAAGCTGGCTAAATAGCCTGCAAGTATGTGACTCAGGTGAGGAGACAAGGCTCTGCCACGCCCCAACACTGCAGAGAGTAAAGAAGCAGAAGCAGGCAAGGCAACATGACGCGGGTGAAACAGAACCATGACAATATGTCTGTTTATGATGAAATAGTGAGTCGGTTCACAAGTTTTTGCTCATACAAATACAATTTCAATCCAAATATCGATACTATTGATACAGAGTCCGTATCGATATCGGATCGATACTGGTATTATAATATCGATCTAGTAGTTTAGTTTCAGTTTGGCTCTTTTATGCACTGCTGCAGTTTGGTCAAACAAATAACAGGGAGACTTGTTCTCGCTCTCCCTCCTCCCCTCCTGTGTTTTGATCGTGTGCCGTCACGTGACATAGCATCTCATCTTTGTAGTAGATTGCATGATCTCATACAGTATTGTACTTGAAAAATATTTTTGGGGGGGTTATGTTGTTTTATGTTTTATATTTGTTGTTGCATGATAATCTTTAACATCTTGTGATGACATTAGACAGTACTGGAAGGAAGTTCATGGCGCACAACAAAACATTTTTAAATGTTTCTTTCCATTTGGAATGAAAACCGTTTATTTTGGATGTCTACCTCAGGATTGGAGTAGAAAAGATAAACATTTACTAGGTAGTTTACTGATTTCAAGCTAAACAAAACTTTAACAAAAAAATGGTTATCACCGATAGCCCTAATTTGTCAACATGGTGGGATATAATAATGGACATTTACAAAATGAAAGGCCTAAAAACATTTGCAAATTAGAATCACGGTTGGTTTGAGACTTGTTGGGAAAAATTATTAAGGTACATTAAAATCAAAAAGCCCAATTTCATTTTGAATTAGGATCATTTGAAAACAATGGCACATTCACTCCCTAATGTTCATGATGTACATTGTTTATTTTGTTTTAAGTTGTATTTTTTTTCTTCTCTTTTCATTTTTTAGATGGGATTTTTTTTCACGGAAGAATTAATGATGACATGCATATTTGTGCACGTGTGAACTGTACCCATCTGTAAAAGTGTATAAAGTTATGAATAAAGAATTACAACAACAAAACAATAAATGATGAAGGCAGAATTATTAGTAATTTTTTGTATTTATATTTTCTGAACAGTATATGATAGTTTTTGATAAGTTTTTTTTTTTTTTTTTTTCCTATGACCACTTTGTGCACTTTGTTTAAGAAAGTAAAAAACAACAACATTTTGTTATGGTTGTAATGTTTCTGGGGGGAAAAACATTAATAAAGTATTTCTTATTTATCAATATTTGTCCTAATTTTGTCCTTTGTTTAAAAAGGAAACAACACAAAAACACTTAAAGGTTGAATATTTATTGTGAATAAGAAATTTGATGATACAGCTAACTTAATGTAAAAAAAAAAAATTATAATTCTAACATCATTTTCAAAAAGTATCGATATCAGTATTGGCAATACTGGCCTTGTATTTACTTGGTATCGGCTCAATACCAAAATTTGCAGTATCGCACTCCACTCGAAGGGAGACATGGAAAACAGGCTGGGGAGGGGCTCTCGAAGACCAGATTTGGGCATTTGGGATTTCTAGACTTTTTAACTTTTGTTGTTGTTTTTTTTGGTGTGTTTTTTGTTTTTTACCATGCCTATCATTAAAGTATAATGCCCCATCTTTTATTTTTCTCCTGCATCAGTGTCAGAGTTTTTCATTTTGAAGTTACAGGGGGAAAAAATGTTTACTCTGACTCACCCAAGGGGGAGAGAAAGGACACACTGACACAAATTGCAGTAGTTGACACTTATGAAGGGATTTCATTCAATTCATTGTTATTAAATATTTGGCGTTCAGCACTTTTTGATTCATGAGAATTTTCTTTCAGTTAGTGTTGTATGTACTTTGTGGACTTTTGGTACCGTTAGATAGACTTGCACAATGAAATGGATCCAATCTCTGTAATCTCAATCTCAAATACTCAATATTGCAAACAAATGCTCCATTTTTAATAATGTCAAAGACATTAGTCACTCAAGGTTTGAAACATTTAAATAAATGATTCCAGCATGTGGATGTTAACTGCTTTAATCAAATGCACATCAGTTGCCAAGGTTTTTATTAGCAGTTACTGCCAAAAACATGTAGCATTATCACTCTTTGCTGGAAAGACTTGAGAAGTTCTCATCAAAAGTGCATTAGTTTCTTGATAGCATTGCATGGCTGTAGGCTAAACGGAAGCAATAACACCACACTGCAAATGGTGGATCTACTTTGGGAAAATACTTTCATGCTGTGGTGTACATTGTAGTAATAAATATTAGATAACATTAAATAAGAGTGCAAGTTTTTCAAATGTAGACGTCAACAACAATTGCATCTTGCCTATGGGACTATATAACAAGACTGCACTATAAGAGATGAAATGAGGGTAACAATGCCGTTTGCTACTAGTGTGACATTGCGGAATTTTTTCTGCAGGCTGTTGCTTTGATTAGAGCCTTTCCAGTGTTGTTTTGCTCTCTTTTCACTCAGAACTGTAATCATCCTGTGGACTTGACAAGGAAATTAGCCATAAATGACTACCATAATGTCGTCATTACCATTTTCATTTGTAGCTGTATCTTGTTTCAGTAACATTAGTAGCTTTATACATATGTACTGTAGCCACAGTGTAAGTGCTGTATGTTGAAACTGTGAGATAAAGGGTAACTAATTTGGTGTGTGTGCAATGGCATTTATTCAAGACTGAAGTCTGAAACCTGTCTTATAAATAATATGCAGTTTAGCTTCATTTTAAACAATATAGTTGAAACACATACATTTTTTTTTTCAGATCCGATCATCATCAAGGATTTCACGATCTCTGTCAATCAGTGACATGCAGTGAGCTCTAGGTTTGGGTAGGCAGGCAGTCGCAAATTGAGACGCACACACCAATTACAAATTTGTGTTTGCCACAGTAAACGTTGCAGTGCAGTCTGTCTCCCAGCTAAAATTATAACTGCTGTTGCTACAATAACTGCTACGACTACTTACCTCAGTGACTTATGCATTTTATGCTTGTTGTAGATTTTGTTGTTGTATTTTATAATTCTGCACTTTTTAAGACTTGTAATTTGATGATACAACACTATGTATTCACTAATATTTGACACTTTGTATGTTGTTTGTATGTAATTTTAAGTTGCTCTGTTATCTTATTTTATGGGGACTACAGATGGAAACTAGCATTGTGCTAAATCTGGTACTGCCATCTTCTTAATGTTACTGCACACTGTCCTTTTAATAAACTAAACTCAAACTCAAACTCATTCATCACAGCAACAACAAATGACTACATTGCCGCTCATGAGCTGATTGATTTCTTCAGCAAAAAGAGTTGTACATGAGCTTGCTAAAATACATTAACAAAGGTAGTTTGGGAGAATGTGTCTCTAAAGGTGTATTTCTCCATTTTGCAAGTTTTATAGGTCACAGTTGTATTCATCTAGCATATAAATTAGGGGTGTCAAAATTAGTGCGTTTATTTTTTTTAAAGCACGATTAATGACTGCCCCTTACTTGCAGGAATTCTAATCGCAATGCAGCAGACACGTCCATGTCAAAATTTAGTAGTAATAAATGTAATATTAATGCATATATTTGTGGAGACTGGGGTCAAATTGAATTTTACGATTTTAAAAATGTGCAGAATTTCACAAGTTACTTCATGTTAAAGATTAGATAGCTCTTAATAGGAAAATAAAAATGCCCTGAGCTGTCACCAACCTCTTACAATGCAATTATGCAATCTAGTGGCAGAAAAATGACCTAAACACAAATCAATATCACATTGGTTTTGTTATAGTACAGTAAATCTTTTTAATTTTAATTCAATTAGTTTGACATTTTTCACTTGTTTTGCTAAAAAGAGTATGAAAATGTTGAAAATATATTTTATTGTAGATTTTATTGTACATTTAGAACAAATATAACATTTACGATTAATCATGAGTTAACTACTGAAGTCAAACGATTAATTACAATTAAACATTTTAATCACCTGACACCTCAAATATAAATGCATGTCATTGTTTTTCCAGGGCCAAACCTTGTTCTTTGGACAGCCTAAATACTGTGTTGTACCTAAAAATTTTACGTCACATTTATGTTTCTCTTACAATGAATACACTGCTCTTCAGACCACCTCAGCATGAAAAGGCACTCATGTACTTACACGCTGCCATTCAATCACATAATGATCTGCAAGAGCACTCCTTTATGTTACATCTCATTTAAGAGTGTCGATGAGCAATTCAAGAGGAAACACGGTTGGTACTTATGCAGTGCATGTGGCATTGCTCCACATCAAAGCCTGGATCGCCTTGAGAAGTCAGTGAGAGTAAATAATCTCTACCACTTGCTCGATCTACATAAAAGAAACACTATAATGAATTATATGCATTTTATATTTCAAAGGTTTCTGCAAATTGTGTTATATTAAAAACAACTGCATGGTGCACTTTTCTACTACGACATTTCTTACAGTATAGATAGTATTCACATGACGTCATTTGCCCTATATTGTGTGCCATTCATGGGTCCATGGATTGTCAAATGGGAACAAACAAAGAAGTTTCTACTTAAGGTCTCTTATTTCCCTTCCCAGCAGCCCAAAAGTTTAAATTGTTGTTAAAGTGTATGAAAATAAGTGATGTGTAGTGATTGGAAATGAGACACAACCACTGCCCAGCAATCTCAACTGATTCACCACGCCAAAGCACAGGTTATTCCAAATAAGCAGAGCATGAGGCTCACATAGAAAATACAGGACTCTTTATTACAGAAATCCCAAGCAAGGCAATGGGCAAAAGTACAGAACAGTCTAGCAATATCAGTAAAAACAGCGCATGAAAAGCAGTCTTCACAGCGAACAATTCTCAAAAAGATTCTCACAGCAAACAGTAATGATTCTTTAAAAAGGTCTTCACAGCAACCACTTAACTACAAAACAGTCAAACTAGATACCACCCACTATGGTATTCCACTTTGCTTGATAAAACCTTTAGTAAAAAAGTTATAAGTAGCTAAAAAGAATAAATAAATAAAAGGCCTATAAAATAAATCTAGTCAGGGGAAAAAAACTGTGACACAGAATTCCTGATGGGGCACTTCTTTCAGACAATAATCCCTCACGAATAGGACTTTGCTTCCAAAGGGTGTCTGTAGGCGTCTTGACGAATTCTCTGCCACTTCAAGTATCTTATTCAACAAGTGTGAAATGCTGCTAAGCCAGTGCACAACAGTCTCGATTCACTTGTGCAAAATGTTTGGAACATCACGTCTGCTCTTTGCTGGTTGGATCTTTTCTCTGTTTGTACGGTAAGGTTTGCTCTGCTTCAGAAATGCGCCGACAATGACCAGACTCATCTGCAGGTTACAGCAAATAGCCTGATTTCCAGGCTAGGTATCTTGAGGGCTCAAAATGAAACGACCATAATGGAACTGTTACTGGAGACGTAGTGTTATAAGATGAACAGTGTTGAACTCGATTAAGTTGTATTGTGTTCATTCTGCCAGTTAAAAAAAAAAAAATGACATCAACTATTTTTGAAACTGATGCATTTCTGTTATGATTGGTGTCCTGTCTGACTTGTAAGGTTTTGTTTGCGCCTGTACTCGTCATCCTGTTCCCTTGTGTCATCCAATCATCTCCCCCAGCCATTTGTGTCTTGTCCAAGTGTCTCTCGTTGTCTCGTCAGTTGGCTTGTATTTAGTTCCCTGGTTTTGTTCAGTCTTTGTTGGATCATTGTCGCTGTCACCATTGGTGTTTTGTTGTTACTTTGATTTTTGGTCTTTTCAGACTTTTCAGACTTTGTTGGTTTTGTTCACCCAGTACAACTGTTAGTGTTTTTTGTTAAATAAATCGTTTTCAGTATAACATGCATCCCTGCCATGGTTCTCCTGCCTCCCTGCATTTGGGCCCTCCACTCCGCAACCCTGACAGAATGATCCAACCAAAAACGGACCCAGCAGAGCAAGAGGCAAGCACCCGTTCCAGTTTACGGCGGCGCACGTGATGCGCTTGCTACCAGTTCCAGTTTACGGCGGTGCACGTGCTGCGCCCGCTTTCAGTTCCAGTTTCCGGCGGCGCACGTGCTGCGCCCGCCACCCGTTCCAGTTCCCAGCGGCGCATGTGCTGCGCCCGCCACCCGTTCCAGTTCCCGGCGGCGCATGTGCTGCGCCCGCCACCCGTTCCAGTTTCCGGCGGCGCATGTGCTGCGCCCGCCACCCATTCCAGTTTCTGGCGGCGCACGTGCTGCCGCTGCAGCCCCTGGCCTCTTCACCTGTGCCCTCTTCCTGGTCCCACTGCCAAGTTTGACTTTGGTTTGGGACGTCTGGGATCCGTCCCTTGAGGGTCTTGTTTGACTTGTAAGGTTTTGTTTGCACCTGCACTCGTCATCCTTGTGTCATCCAATCATCTCCCCCAGCCACTTGTGTCTTGTCCAAGTGTCGCTCGTTGTCTCGTCAGTTGGCTTGTATTTAGTTCCGTGGTTTTGTTCAGTCTTTGTTGGATCATTGTCACTGTCACCACTGGTGTTTTGTTGTTATTTTGACTTTTGGTATTTTCAGATCTTTGTTGGTTTTGTTCACCCAGTACAAATGTTAGTGTTTTTTGTTAAATAAATCGTTTTCAGTATAACATGCATCCCTGCCGTGGTTCTCCTGCCTCCCTGCATTTGGGTCCTCCACTCCGCAACCGTGACAATTTCAAGGGTATAAAAGGCTCTTATTTGCAACAGGGTTTCAACATTTTACACACCAGTAGCAGTCACTGAGACTATTTTTCGCTGCTCAAATAAATTCACATACAAACAACAGCACTAAGCTCAGTAAGGTTGTGTATTTTCCCTCCGTATTATATATATATATATATATATATATATATATATATATATATATATATATATATATATACATACACATATTGGAAACAGTTAAATATGGTTATTGATTTTAGAGGGCGAAAAAATTGCCTCTCAAACTGTGTCACCATCTGCTGCCCAGGACGGACTACCATTTCTGAGAATAACCCAGAAAGCAAGTTCAAATTTATTTTATGTCCCCGTAGGGCAATTATTGTAGTTGTGGCATTTGAGAATAGGTGGGTTTCCATCCACCCATTTTTATTCAAATATTCAAGAAATGCGAAAATAAAACTGAATGGAAATGCTAGAAATTCAAAAAAGGCCCAAAATTCGCCAAAAAGTTTTTACGCTTAGACGGGGTGGATTTTGAAGTGTATCCAAGAAAGAAAAATGTGAATTTTGGCTATGGAAACTGTTTTTGCGAATAAACGCTGACAAGACCGGATACACGTCGCACATTTTGACCGGATATTATGACACATGTACGTTTGTAGTCACAAAGCAATGTCGAATGATAAAGAAAAGGTGTGTTTGGGGGTACGACGAAACAGAATCTTTTGGGAATTAATTAAAGAAGCGAATATTATTGCTAATTTAGATGGAAAACAGCAAAGAAATGCAATTGTTAATCAACAATAACAAAAGCAAACTCATACGATGTCACCGCACGCTGCAGTCGCTTCCTGTTCTTCTTCTTCTTTTAAATTACTGGTGGGTCACATCTCTATGGTGTATATCGCCCAGTGATGTGCAGCTCTAGGTTTGGGTAGGCAGGCAGACCCACACACCAATTACAAATTCTTGTGTCGGTAAGCGAGTGTACAACGTATCCTAGGGTGGCCATATTTTCATCTCCCAAAAAAGGTTACACTCAGCTTGGCTTCGAGATACTTGATACTCAGATACAAGATGCCATACTTTTAAACTATTTTAACATATGCCTCCTCTGTATGGATAGAAAATAAAACAAAAAAAACATTACTCTCTTTTGAAGTCTTACATTTTTTGCTCCGCAATCTTTTTTTTCTTACTTTGAGCGGGGTTCGTATCTACACACTTGCTTAAGTTCTGGGCCACCATCAGCCAGTGCGCTGTCTGCCAGCCACAGTTAACGTTGCAGTGCACTCTGCCTCCCATTTGCTGCACAACGAAAAACGGACCATTTCATACTCGCCTTGAAAGAATGGAATAAAGTGAATATCTCCCTGTAAAACAGCCTAATTCCTCACAAAATCAAGCTGTGTCAAACACCATGTAAAGTGAAATAGCCAGTTAATCAAAGCATATCCACAAAGCCAATCTTTCCTTTTGCACCATTCTTTGTGAAAAGTACGAATAATTCTCTGTCCCTTACTTTGCTGAAGATCCTGTAGCTAAGGTGTTGGTCTCCCATCCTTCAAAAGATGGCGTTTTCCCTCAAAAGAAAGCCGTAAAAATAGTTTATATTCTCCAGAGTGGCGTCATTTTACCGCTTTGCTGTGCACTAAGTTTGTTTTGAATTTACCAATGCACTGTGCGAACGTACGTTCGCATAGAAACAATACAGCAATGTAAAAAGGCTGTGTAGCGATCTTCCTATTTGCGTAAAGGACTTTTCTACTGGGAAACTGACTACGCATGCGCGAACACACATCACTACGCGGACAGGGCTGGGAAAAGCACAGTAGCGGTGTGCCTTCAGGAGGATAATTTTTGCAGCATTTTTGCCTGCAGGCCAGACGAAGTAAATTAGTCATTTTTAATTGAGGTATGAAAATCACCAAATATTGTCACTTTTAAACCTATAGGTGGTGTAGGCTTTCTGAAATGAAAGAAACAATTAAAATCAATAGAAAAAGCCAAACAATTTCAACTTTTATTTTAGCCTGGGGTAGGCAGTGCCTACCTTGCTTATCCTGACAGCACGTCACTGATACCGCCACCTACAGCGGCGGAGTCCCCTCTCAATATTTGCAAAAGAAGAACAGATGGAAACTGGCATAAGTCACATTGCATGGCATAAGTACATTTGCTTAAAAAGTTCGAAACAATTGGATGGAAACCCCACCAGTGTTGCAGTGGAGAAATCCTGTAATGTTAATAAAATTATCTCAGGACAGAATAGATATTAGAAATTACAGATGAAAATTGCTCAAAAAAATATGAAAGAAAAAAGAAAGTCAAGTGAAAGAGAAACTGTTCAAGCCAAGATACAGTATTCCCAATTCCAAAAGAAGTTACATAGGGGAGAAAAAAAAGCCCAAGACAAACAAAAACCCCAACAACACGTAAGATATTGGAAATAGCTCAGAGCGTCAAAAAGCATGTGAATCCAGGTTGTCACAAGAAATGGCTATTTCGTGTTCTCCCTTTGCTCACTATACAGTAGATATAGTGGCCATTGACCTCCAAGTTGAATCAGAGTCTCCCATCCATCATCTCCTGGAGACATACTAACATGACAGCGTATTCGGAGCTCATCCATCACATCATGAGAAACCCCACACTGTAACTAGGTAAATATGTACTAGTCACTCAGACATCTAATTAATCAGTACTTGTCTGAGGGTGCTTTGTAATAGATAGTGGATCAAAGAGTATTGGTGATTTTTATGCAAATTTCCATCTCAGCTCACAAAAAAACCACCCTGAACCGTTCAGTGATAGTGAGGGTAAAAGGGTAAACTTGCACTAGTTGCATGAATCCCCAACAATAGGGTCTGAAACAAGTGCTTAATATTTACGACCAAAAAGCTTAGTATGTGGGGAAAGCTGAATACTCTCAAGTCATATGACTCTGTGTACTGTGACATTAAACGGAATGTAGCCAATCAAAGAAGTGCCCTGACTGACAAACAAAAGAGGATAGGTGTTGCAAAAGGACAATAATACAAATCATAGAAACAAATTAACAGAATGGCTTCGGAAGAAGAAAATACATGTTCTGCAGTAGTCACGCCAAAGTTCTGACCTCCGCCCACTGACACCCAGAGGCATGGCCTCAGGCAGGGCTGGACTGCCTACCTGGAATAAAGGGCAGATGCCCGGTGGGCTAGCATCTTTTGGAGCAGATGTGATGCTAGTTAATGATAATGTTCATAAATTTCACCCCTCCAGAATTTAGAGGGAGCAGCCCATTAATCCATTTACAATATAGCAAACTGAACCAATCAAAATCAGTAGCAGAACTACGTGATAGGCAGGTGTGGTCAGGCGTTGGGCTGGGTTGGGCCAGGCCGGCAGGCAGGCCTAAGTCAAATTGCCAGGGCCGATGTTTTTTTTTTTTTTTTTTTTGTCAGTTCAAGAGAGAAATTCACACCAAACATCTCAGGAAGTTTTGCTGAATTTTTTCAGTTTTGTCGAAAGAAATGGTCCAAAATTCAAGAAATGTTTTGTTGATGTTATTGCTGCCAAAGGAGGATTATTCATTTTGTTTAGTTATTAGTTATTAAATGCAAAAGTTCACTTCTTTATTTTCAATAAAAATAAGAAAATATAAATTTGCTGTATTAGTTTAAGCAGACTCTTTTTATTCTTGGTCAGACCACATTTTTGACCAATTTATGCAGAAATTTAAGAAATTCCAAAGGGTTCACATACTTCACACTGTATGTACATTTTGGAAAAACTTCTATTTTCAGTAACTAAACACTGATTTTAATCATTTTAATAAAATGATTCATGTATGTTATCTGCCAACACAGCTGACCATTGCACTTGATTTATTCTCTTTATGAAAAACAGCCAAACACGGGCAACTACCAGCCCCCTGAATAAACAAAGATCCAACAACTTTCCACTGCTTCCTGTCTTTACTAAGAAAACAAATACTGAATAAGCTTCGACATGTGTTTAATGATGATGTACAGTTTTCCAATAGATAAAAAAAAATGTAAGGTGAACCATAATGACACTAGGGTTAAATGATGTGGTTTTAATTTGAGTATATATGGAGAAAAATATGCCTAATTAATATATACATAATAATGAGTAATAATAAGTAATATATGAGTATTTCGTATTGAGTGCCGCAGCCTGTTTATCTCTCTGTCAAACAATGGATGAGGCATCAGAATAAAGCTGAAGTCTCATTGGTAATGTGAGATCTACAGTTCTCTTTGGCTTTTGTTCACAATGGTAATTTAATGCTGGTTGTTGATCTTGTATATGTAAATCCCTTTTGCCCACTTAAAAAAAAAATAACCCTTGAAAAAAATATTCACATTCACTTCTCAGGAAATTGTTACAATTCCACAGCATCGTGAGGCCAGTCTGCATTCAAGTAAAATCAAAATGGCTGTCTTTATACCAGCAAACCTAATCAGCTGGGTTCCTAATTGTTCTTTGCACATTAACCTTCTAATCATGGATGCAAGTTAAACAATCATATTTTTCAAGCAAAAAAAAAAAAACTAATGCCAAATCACCAATCTCTTGATGGTAGAATAAAAAGTCTAAGCAGCTGTGGCTGTGAAAGGAGGCCATATGTCAAAAACGTGATGAACTGTGTCCAAAGAGTGCCCTCCTGTGGTTGTAAACGGAACAGACCTGCCCTGTATGTGACACATGATTTATTTTAGCCTTTCACAACAGGGGGAAGAAATAGAGTTATTTCAATAGACTGTATTATGTCTTGTGTTAAAATGGGACTCGGGAGACTATTAATCCAAAGTGAATGTAATAACATGGAGACAGAAGCAACAATATACAAATGTAGCAGAATAGTATGTTGCAATAAGAAAGAAATGCAGGGGTTAGAGAAGACAGACAAAAATCCAATAAATCAATGAAGCATTTAATAAATATGGGGCGAGTTTATGGCCATACATGATCTACTACTGCACTATACTGAAAAAGCATCAGAATTGTCTCATACGCCTGTTATTTTGCAAGCAGTGTTGCCGTCAGCCCAAGTAAGCCTTTTGATGGAAGTGTGTAGGGATTTTCTCCCAAGAGGAATAACAGTAGAAGCCGCTTCACTTTTGTGGAAAGGTCAAATATCATTCAGTTCCTGTTAGCTGAGGGCTGAAGAAGCGGCAGCACCGAAAGTTTTTTTTTTCCCTGCTGCCAGTACTCCCGTCTCAGCTACACACACTTGTGAGATGAGAGAATAGTATGTTTCTTTCATCTGCAATGTGAACCGAGTGTCAGATCTGTTATTCCCACTCATCTGAATCTCCTTGCCGCAAGTATGCACATGCACACGGTGGATATCAGATGCCAGGGTGGGCCTAAGGTGTCCTTTTTTACCAGCTGTGTGGGCGACAAAGAGTTTATCTTCAGCTCATTGACTGATAACTGCTCATTGTGGATCCAACCCACTTTCACTGACCCGGTCACTTGTCCAGCAATTGCTGGCATTTAACAGTCCTACAATAGAAATTAAAGATGTTAAACATCTTATGCAACAGCTTATCTATTTCTTTCTCTCTGTATTTACTTCAGACGAAACAACCTCATTGGGGCACAGGACAGAGTGTTGACAACAAATCATTCATGCAATCTTGGATTTTCTCTATGAGCAGCTTGTCAGGGGTAGCATGTCTTTGGAATATTAATAGTGGGGGAAAAAAACAATACTTAGAGTACGTAATTAGAAATGTGTTTGCCACAGGGAGTCCCAGTAGATGTCTTTTTTTTTTTTGAAGAATTTAAATCAATTATTTTGGACCATCCTCCCTTTGTTGCTATCTTTTTGTTAATAGTGCTTATATACAGAAAAGTTTGGTGTTGCTGAATAACAACTCTACTCACAGAATGTGAAAGTGTGAATCTATTTAGTAAATACCTAACAATTGATTGAGTTAATTCCATTTTAAAATAATTGTTATAGTACGTAAATATTTCAGGATAATCTAAGATAATAAAATAAAATGTATATTTAGTAGGCAATTCAATTTCATTGTCCTAAAAACTTCTTCAAACAAGAATGGTTCGACCCAAACTGTCATATGCCATCTAAAATCACCTGTCAATCATTTGAAAATTTGATTTACAATCAATGATTTCTTTTTGAGAGCAGATCTTTTCTATAATCCCAAAGGAGGACACTTAATGGTGATGATATTTTTTATGTGCACAAATCTTAATTTGTAACTAAGTTAATTTCTTCCCTTTTTTTATTTATCTAAAAATATATATATATATATATATTTCCAAATAGTTCAAGAGAAAACACTGCACAAATGAAGTTCCAAAGTTAAATAAATCAGACAACGATGGCACCACACTGTTTTTGTTTTTTTTCCAACCAAAAATGTTTTTCACTGGTTAGGGGGTACTAGGCTAAAAAAATATTTCACAGGAGATACATCACCAAAAAAAGGTTGAGAACCACTGGTCTATGCGACGGTGTCTTTCCACTCATTTGTGCATTTTCGGTTTATGTTCCTCAAAAGCCAGCTGAACCAAATGGGCCTTTAATTTTATGGAGCATTGTGCGCATGCCGCCTGAAAACCCATTTCTCAGAGTGGAGAATGAATTCTCACATATTGCCGTGGCCCGTGAAGGTGCCAAATGTTAGGCTTAGTGTGAAAACAGTCGGCTCACTTGACTCTTGGCGTGGCCATCAGATGCGTGTAAATGGTATTTTGACAAGTACTGCATATGAAAATGCTCAACAGTTTTTTGAACAGTATTTATTTTCTCTTTTATTTTGATCACACTTATTAGAGGCTAGAACAAATCGATTTACACTTAAATACTGTAATATATCAACTTTGCACAAAAAGGCTACACTTGGGTAAATCATTGACAAGCAATATGGAAAATGGTGGACAGGTAATATTCTTAATCACAATTTGATTAAGATTCATGCTCTAATTCCACTTTTATGCCCAGATCGCCATGTGATCTGCAGTTATCCTGAACACACTCTTTGCACACATTTGCAATTTGCAGGAGAACAGTACAGAACAAGTGAGTCAGACGAAATGAGAAATGGGCCAGAATTGAGCCAGGTTTCCCTGACGACCATCAACAACAGTACAACAGTTCCCATGGTAATGGATTCCGATATCTGCAGTGACCTCTTTGCAGATCAAATCTAATCACATCTGCGGCACCCACATCATCAGCGCACATTCTCAGCCGTGATTTCACTAACTTGACTTGGCCCTGCTGAATCAGCTATCTGTAAAATTAATCCATTTACAGTATCGTTACAGCAATTATTTTCTCATTTCCTAATTAAACAGGCCACATTTGTGTTATTTTTATGTCATTATATCTTCTTTCATTTAAGGAGCAAACATTTTGTTTGCACGGTAGAGCGGCAGTAACTGATTGGACCTTCTTGTGCTATTTAACATTATCACAGTTTCACAAACTAGTTCACCAGTGAAACCTCAAAAACTCATATGACATAAAACCGAAAGGCATTGGATGAGTTATCCTAGATGACTTTGGGCAAGTGGTAGGGTAGACCATGGACTGGTCACCAGCCAATTAGAGGGCGCAAATAGGCAAAGAAGCATTCGCATCTACAATTTAGAGTCTTCAATGAACCAGACATGCATATTTTTGGAATGTGGTAGGAAGCCGGAGTACCCAGAGATAAACCTTGTAAGCCAGGGGAGAACATTCAAACTCCAGACAGGGAGGCCAGAACTGAGATTTGACCCCCGAACCTCAGAACTGTGAAGTCAACATGCTAACCACTCATCCATGATGCTGCCCACCTTTTCATCTTCTTTCTCTTTCATTTGAACTCTTTTCAGGATTTACCCAGCTATCCTGTGCTGCTTTAGGGCCTCTGGAGGCAGCTGACATATACGCAGCTTCAGCGGTTGCCAATGCAAAAACTCAGGCACAGGAGTTTGGCGAGGCCATGGAAAATGACTTCCGGATGACTTCTAGGAAATTCTGGTCCACCATGCGGCGTCTCATAACAGGAGGGGGAAGCAGTTCACCATTAACACTGTGTATAGTGGAGATGGGGCACTGCGGACCTAGACTCAGGACGTTGTGAGTCGGTGGGGAGAATACTTTGAAGACCTCCTCAATTCCACCAACACGCCTTAGTTTGTGGAGGCAGAGTCTGGAATCTCTGAGCTGGGATCTTAAATCTCTGGTGTTGAAGGCCCCGGGGGTAGATGAGATCCACCCGGAGTTCCTAAAAGCTCTGAATGTTGTTGGGTAGCCCGGCCATTGGGGGTTCGGTCCCAATCCCCCATTCATTTCAATGGCCGGGCTACCAGGCGCATGTTATCGTCATGCATGGCATGAATAAGTGTTGCTGCAGCTGGCTTGACTGTAGTCCCAAAGGTGTACACCAAATAAATAATACTCGAGGCAGAAAAATTGTTTTTAGATTTTTTTGAAACTACTCGAGTTCTCGTTTCACCCCTTAAGTTTACACTGGTTTACTTTACTTTTTATTTTTATTTTTGTTCAAGAGCTTGAGGAATTCTTAACATAATAGATATTTCTAAATTACTTGGAGCCCTATTGTATTGAGTTAAATTCTTTGTAGTTCACTGTATTCCTTAAAAATAAGTTGTACAACCACATATTTTGATTGGGACTTTTTTTCTTGGCCACTGGATAATTTTTTTCATCTTGTTTATCGATTGTTTAAAATTCATCTTATTGTTTGCTCTATGCAAATGACTTTTATGAGCAAATCGAAAAAATATAATTGCCCTTAATTTCATTCAATTTTAAGGAAATTTGCTGTAGTTGGGATATACGATACGATATACTTTTATTTTCCCCGTGGGGAACTTTTTCCTGGACTCCATCCAGCTGCAGTTTACAGTAAAGAGAAAACAACAGAATAGAATATACATATATATTATATATATATATATATATATATATATATATATATATATATACATACACAATATACATGTAATTTAAAATATATATATATATGTCTTAGTTTTTTGGGAAATGTTATGTATCATAAGTATTAATGGTATCTTCACTTGGTATTGGTGAGGACTGAAGATTTGAGTATCAGTATTGGTCTAAAAAAAAAAGTGGTATCGAACACCCTGAAGCTCTAAGAACCAAATCGTTCGCGACCACACATGACATGTGACAGAATATATGTAGCTTCGAGGATTTTCCAATATCCACGACACATGAGCATATGAAACAGGGCCAGTGTAGAGTTTTTGTAATTCTTCCTGTACTGTATTATAACTACACAACATTTTTTAAATGATAACCACCCGGTGTGTTCTTTTACTATATCCTCAATCATCAAAAGGTGGAATAAACTTTTTGTGTTCCCCTACTATTCATGAGGAAGGGAGGCTTCAAGAACCTAAGTTTAAGTGTTTTGATGCATTGCTGTACCATTTGTAAGGCCACGTCATATCGCCACTTTTGATGGGAGGATTTTGTTTGATGCCGTAATTGTCAAGATCTGTGACTGAGCCGATTAAAAGAAACCAAGACAAGAAATCCTTGTGTGTGACATCACTAAACTGAAACACAATGCTGTGGAACCTCACCAGTTACAAATATACCAAGATAAATATACAAGCATGACTACTTCACTACCCAGTTCTACTTGTTTTGATGCTCAGTTCCGCTGTGTCACAACTGTTTTCCTGTTTCCACATTAACCGCGGTTACCTACAGTGACATATTTAGAGTAGATACGTCTCTTTTGGAGTAAATCATACTTTTTGCTCTGTAATCCGCCAGATTGAAGTTTGTATTATTATGTTGAAAATAAAGGGCTAATGATGAAACATTCATCAAAGGTTTGGTGCCACAGAAAAATCACAACGTCAGTTGTTCAGCAGCACACTTGAAACAAAAACTAACTTGGGCCTGCCAAAATAGTCTGTTATTAAGTGGAGATTGCAGAGAGACAGGTACACAGGCTCACATCCTCACCACGCTACAAAATTGAAAGATGGATAGACATGCATAAATTTGATTCTAATAACAATTATGGATTGGATTGTGAAGTCAGCCAAGGCCAAATGATACAAATGTAGACCAGGACAAAATTACACCCTGTTCCAAAACTTCGCCTCCTGCGTATGTCAGAATTTCTGTCACTATGATTATTCATTATTATTATTCACTCAGGGAAAAAAAATAATTGCAATGCTAATACAGGTTCCTTCCATGCATGTTCCACCATGCATGACGTGTCATTGCAACTCTTGACTGAGTTAAGTAGTATGAGTGTAACAGTGCGGGGTGACAAACGCTATTAAGGCCAGCGTGAGTCTACTTCGTTGTATATATCGCTGACTTTGGGCCCAAATTTTGTATTTCCGAAATTGTCACTTTTCAGGAGATCACAATAAAAACGGCATTTTTGTTCAGCTTTTAACATTGCATCATCAAAGAGAGCAAGCCATTTTTAACACTTTAGATTGATCAGTAATTTGTATAAATTAATAAAATATAACACCCACACGTGTGGACTGCCCAATCGTATAGACTTATTTTAGCACGACACCAGCATTATGTATCTTCGTATATATGAAAATCAAATCAAATCACATTTTGTGTTGTATTGATTTATGTGGTCTTAATGAAACATAACCATTGTGCTTTGAATTTACTTGTTAAACTGCATTAAAAAAAAAGAATAAACAATACAGCACTGGAGACTACCATCATCTCATTTCTTTCAATGGCAGTTCAGCAGCACAGTTGACTTTTTCACAATGTGAAATACATCTGGCATTTTAGTTTTTGTCTAACACAGCTGCCTCTTATTGACCGTAACAGGTTAATTAGTGTTATGCATGCATAATCAAGAACCTATAAAATGTGATTTAAAAAAAAATATTTAAACATTATATCTTGGAAATACTGGCTACTCAGCAATGTATTGTCATGTACTGATACAATAACATAATTTGCTTCTTTGCTTGAAATTGTGTGATTATTGTTTTTGCACATACACAGTGATAGATAACTATTTTAGATCTTCACAGTGCAGATGAGTTGCATTGTGTACTGTGCTCCCCTGAGTATGCAGAATATGTAGCTTTTCTTAAACATTAGATGCACAGTTCCGCTTTAAATTAGGTTCTTTCTTTTGAAGTAAGAGATAATTAGCCATGAAGTTGAATAAGCTAAAAAGCTGTTGCTGCAGTTTCCATTGTTTGTATGTATACACTTGCGTCAGCTTTTTATAGGGCCCGATGTCACTGATGTTTTGTAGGCATTAGTAGTAGTAGTATTAGTAGTAGTATTATTATTAGTATTAGTATTTGTAAAGACGCAGATTTTTGAGTAACAAAATATGAACGAAAACTCAACAAACTTTGCACACACATTAGGCCTGGCAAAAAAAAAGTCACCGAACATGAGTACAAAACAAATGGGTTTGTAGCGCCCCCCCCCACAGAGGTTTAGCCCTGTCCCACTACGCTTGACCTACAGCTACAAAAATTGGGTGGCACCTATAGCACCCTGGGACAAACAAAAAAAGCTTATGTAACCATACCCTAAAATGAACAGGAAGTGAGGTATGAGTATTTGAATGTCCAATTTTGGCCCATTTGTGCACATTTACAGGGGTCACAAGTGTGCTAGACGAAACGTTCTTGGTTGTACGTTTCACCGAGAGACACAAAAATTTGTAGGCGTATGTAACAGCCCCCAATGTACAAAAAAGTCTTTATTAGAGCCATCTGCTAAACCAAACAGGAAGTCTGCCATTTTGATTTACTTTGAGATTTGTCGCTTTTTTGGGCCTTTTCTTGAGGTCATATTTTAACAGACTCCTCCTACCGAATTTCTCCGATCGTCTTCAAATTTGCCTCAGTCAGAGGGACGTCCTGGACGCCAGACGAGAAGAGTCCGACGAGTCCGGGCAGGAGGGCGTCCGGGGCGCCAGACGACAGATGCCCGGCAGAGCCTGTCAGGAGTGAATCCCAGGCGCCAGACAAGAGCCCGACGGGCCGGGTCAGGAGAGCGTCCTGGGCACCAGACCAGAGGTGCCCGATGCCTCATCAGAGTGTACGGCGGTTGCCACAGGATCCATGCCGCAGAGGCAGGAACGGAAGGCAGCCGTGGGGCTCGCGCCGCTGAAGCAGAAGGAACAGGAGCAGAGGTGGCCGCGAGGCCTGCGCTGCTGGAACAGGAGCAGAGGTGGCCGCAGTGCTCACACCGCCAGAACAGGAGCAGAAGGCTGGCCCTGTGCCGTTGGAACAGGGCCAGGTGGCGGCTGCAGGACGTGCGGCGCTGTAACAGGGTCAGGTGGCGGCCAGAGGACGAAAAGGGCCAGAGAATGGCTGGAGTGCGCCAGTCCACACCTCTCTGGCCAAAGCAAGACGCCGCAGGGCTTCATTCACCAGAGCCTCCGTCAAAAGTCTGCAAGCCCGCATTGCCTCGGCTTAAAGCAACAGTTTTGATATTGCACCCTCTGAGTCCATCGTTGGTCGGTCCATTGTCATTGCCACGTTTTGTCGTTTTCCCCTTGTCTTGCCATTTGAGTTGCTTGCATTTAGGACCTTGTTGTTTTTTGTTGTTTCCTGTTGGCGCGTTGTGCACCACCTTGTTTTTGTTTAATTAATGAAACCCTTTTGTTTTTTGGACTCTACCTCGGCCTACTCACTCTGCCTCCCCACACTTGGGTCCACAAGTACAGCCAACCGCGACTCTATCGATCTATCAGCTGAAGATCTAAAAAATAATAGTCTTTTGCAGCCATATACTAAACTTAACAGGAAGTCCGCCATTTTGAATTTATTTTGGGAATTGCGCATCATTTTTGGCCTTTTACAGAGGTCATATTTTAATGAATACTCATGAAACTTTGCACACACATAAGACCTTGCAAAAACATTTATATATTAGAGCGCAGGTGTCAAAGTCCAGTCCTCAAGGGATGTTTTAGAGGTTTCCCTCGTCCAACACAGTTGATTCAAATGATCAGCTCATCAGCAAGCTCTGCGGGAGCCTGATAATGATCCTGATCATTGAATCAGGCGTGTAGGGAGTAGGGAACCCTCAAAAACATGCAGGACTCCGGCCCTCGAGGACCAGACATTGACACCTGTATTGACAGTACCCCAACGTGCAGGTATAGTATATATATATATATATATATATATTTTTTTTTTTTAACACAAAATTTTACAATAAAGAGTAATTATACAATTTTTAATTTGAAAATATATTGTATAAATCAAAATTCAACCATAAATTGACAACACGCATGTTTGATCAAATCCAGTTACATTAGATATTGATTACTGATGTGTTTTGATTGCTCATAGGCGGTGCAATTGTGAATGCGAATAGTTGTCTAGTTCTATTTCAGCCATGCAATTTCTCCAGGATGTACCCTGCCTCTAGTCCTCGGTTAGCTGGGATAGGATCCAGCCCCTTCATCACAACCCAGAATAAGATAAACTGTATAGCAAATGGATAAATAAATGGATGGTTTTCCAAACCTCAACACCTCAGGCACACTTTGTTGATGTTGTTCTTTTCCTATGTCAGTAAATGACAAATCACTTTTTTCATTTGACAGTTTTATAACTAATGACGTGACGGCCAGCAAGAGTTTCTATTGGCCACTACAATAGAGTATCACAATAGTAAAGTATGATAATAATTATAATACAACTATTAATAATAATCATAACATAATAAACTGAAGCTGTACTGTCTATCTAGATACTCCTCAAAAACATGTGTACACTGTTAAGTTAAACTTGGATAGATCAATGGATCATGAATGTAGCATGTAAATCCTTTATTGTGAATCAATTTGAGGAGGGAGAAGCTTTTGAACATTTCACCCCTGGCTATAAGTCTTTATGTTCATCCATGAGGTTGGTGGGACGGGGGGAAAATGAGTGCACCAGAACAACGAAAAATAAGAACCAAACAACAACCATTCGTGCTCATTTGAGAGCCACACCAAATTTTTATGTGCACCCCTGGACATCACCGTCATATGTCAGTTGGGGTTAGGGTTAGGCAATATTAAGTGTCTAATTAGAATGTTTTTGAATAAATCTAATGTGCTACTTAAGACAAACAAAAGAAAAAAATCTGTGAGTGGGAGCATTATATCCCAAAAAATTGTAGCCCTTTTTTTGTCAAGAAGGTGTGGTTCGGTTGCTTAAAGTTAGAGTTGGCAGTGATTTGAAAGAAACAAAAAATACAGTAATATTAAAGCTGTTGCCCCTGCGACCCAACGCAATGAGCAGAAAAAAAGGAATGGGTGGATGTCAAAAGTGTCTGTATGAGCTGCCAGTAGAAAACTATTAACTCATTCAAACCCGGAAACATTTAGGACTGTTTTTTTAATACTTTGTCCTACACTCCCAAAAACTTATTTATAGTGTATTTTTTTCATGTTAAATTTTTTTATTCTTATTTTATATATATATATATATATATACAAGCAAATACAGAAGGCTTTGATGCAACTTCTGACATCAAGAGGCGGCTTAAAGTAGCACTAAGGAACTTTTCAACCTTAATAAAATATTTTCATAACTCTTCTGATGAAACATTGACTCAAAACAAGTTGAATGGTACCTTTGCCATGGCCTGAGCTGATCTTTATCATTTTTACTGGCACTAAACAACTTTGAGGAGGATGGTAGGAACACTGCCACACAAAAAAATACAAATGTGCTGACTGCTTTATGGCATACGTCACTTCCCCATTTGTTACAAAGTCGGAAGTAAATTTGACTGGCGTGAGCTCAAAAACGATGCAATGCGCTTGTCCTCATGGGAAATGTGGTCTTCTTTCAGGCATAACATTACCACTTTTGTCCATTTGGCGCCGCCATAATCAACATAAACTGAAAGTTGCTTAGTGTTGCTTTAAAGCAATGGTAGTTATTACAAAAAAAAAATCCAGCAAGTGGCAGCAGAGTATAAGAGATCAGCCAAGGGCCATGTTGCAACAAGCTGTTTTTGACAGTGTTCTAATTCTAATTACTGCAAAACGGAAACAAATAGAAATATACTTTTTTCCTAAGGAAAGAAGAGACTAATCTTTCTTTTGGAAGGTTCCATGTTTTTATAGCAATAGAACACAATATTCAGTCAAAATCCAATAAATCAACAAGGGGGGTTGCTTCAGTGAAAATGGCTGGGAATGAATGAGTTAAAATGTTGTTGTTGTTGTTGTTGTTTTTGGGGGGGGGGATTCATCCCTTTCTGCCCCAAGTTGTGCCTCTATTTGAATTTTTAATTATTATTTTTTATCTTGGCACAGCGATAAAAAAAGGCGTGATAGTCAGAGGACGTGCCAATCATTTGCTCACACTAGGGCTGAACGATATTAAGAAAAAAATGTATTGATTTTTCTGATAGATATTGAGATTTTGATTTTTTTCCCCTTCGATCGGTTGTTATATCGCGGTGTCTTTGGCTGCTCTTCTCGTACAGAGTTACACTTGCAAAAGATTCCGTAATTGTTGTCTGTTTGCTCCGGTGGGCCTGAGCAGTAGCATTGTCTTTACTGGGCTCTTCACCGGATTTTGTCTTCATAGACTCCTCATACAAATGTCTAAATGCAAGTGACTTGATAAATTTGCAGTGTTTCTGCGGGATGTTGCAACTTTAGCATTGTTGTCTGGTGCACATCTGCAGCCTCGAAGCCGAAATACTCCCAAATTGACGACGTGCTGTTTCTCTTGGGGATTAAATTTCATAACTACGCTTCGAGTTCCGCAGAAGCCATCCAAAAGCCCCTAAAATACGCGAGGAAGAGGTTAATACTGGTTGTTTATCTTGACTTCTCCACGAGTAGCGTCTCACTTCTGATTGGAGCCCGTGACTTGCGCGTACGTGAAGTGCTGTTTCTGATTGGTGGACGTGACCTGCACGCGGTGAAGATACTGCGTCTCATGGTCATTGGTCAGTCACTCAACAAGCGACACGCACACACAAGTCACCCTCCCAGTGTGACTTGTGTGTGCGTGTCGTTTCAAACAGCGGGGAGACGGTGTGCAAACATAAGAAAGAACTAATCCTGGATCATTTAGGAGCACTGCCAAAAACCGTGGCTTTGGCGATGTCATTATTGTGTTTCCTGACATTGCAATTTCGATTTTGAAACGATATATCGTTCAGCCCTAGCTTACACCCTTGTGGTTCACAGAGGCTCGTGGGGAGACACACGGGCTATTGCATAGAGACTATTTTACGTAGTTTCTTGGACAGTTATTTAACTCTATTTAGTAAAAAAAAATCTCAAAGAATGAATTGGAAAGCCTTCTACTTCTTGTCAACAGATATAACCGTGTTATTTAAGTGCGGATGAATTCAAATGGCGGCAACCACCAATGCCGACATCACTATCCTCATGAGGTCATCAAGTAAGGTCGATCACCTTTCCAATGTTTGATTAGTGTTGGGCAAGTTACTTCCAAAATGTATTATAGTTCATATTACTAGTTACTTTCATTTGAAAGTAATATGTTTCTTTACAATATTACCTTCTGTATAGAGTAATGAGTTACTCAAGTTTAAGTTACTCTTTTTTTAATCGGGGATTAATTTATTTAATTATGATTTTAAGATCTAAAAATGAAAATGGAAAATTTGCAACCATAGCTGGTAAAGTTAACTTGAAATGAGGGTGATATAGTCTGGGGTATAATGTGAAATATTGTCACTCAATGGTGGGAGACCACTGCCTTTGATTCATATTTGTATCAACATGTATCTTTCAAATATAAATATTTAAAATGATATTTGGTCCAGTAAATAAATAATCCCAGACTGTACACCATAAATGAAATGATCAACATACTCAAATTAATTTACACACAATGACAAAATGAGTTTATATTATATACAAATGCCAATGTATGTTCCTCTTATCAATAACAGTAACAAAATGTAATTTTTTAGGTATGAAAGTAAACTTGATCATTGATGATTAGTGATAGATAAAATATAATTGATAACTGAATTGAAACATGAAGCATTAAGTTGACATTATTGGCCATAGTAGAAATTCAGCCCCATAGACGGTTCATTTATTACGCACAGCAAAGACGTGACGTCAGCTTTTATAGACTCCATACGTCGCCCCATTTCCCCAAAACATTTCTACCTCCTCCATCCCCGACACCACGCGGGGCCATATGTCCTTACAGAAACACAGTGTCACATGACGTCATGTTATGTGCGCATGCGTGTCACATCAGACACTTTGTGTTAACATTAGAAGTCACATTTCATTTTGTAATGTGAACGAGTACTTATGATTTAATTAAAAAAATGCAAATTGGGCAGCACACCCTGGAGTGTAAATTTAGCCAAATTATTTAGTGTGGCGTAATACTATAGTGTGTCCGATTGGAGCTATTTTAGCATGACGTCATAGGCCACTGGAGATGTTCCACTCAGAGGCAGACAAACAGATTTGCATTTTGCTCGCTAACAGCCAATCAGAATGATCATCATTCTTCATACTGCGAAGTGATGGCATATTCATTCAAATCATATCTAGAAACACAATGATGCATACTTCTTTACAGTTCTAAACACAGTTTTTGTTTTACTACTTTTCTGCTTGTATTTTGAATGTTTGGCATTTTATTTCATGAAACCATGACAGTGATTGGTCTCACAAACTATACTATATACGCATCAGTCATATACATTGATTATGATAGTCATTGATTCATATCGTTATCAATCCCAGACTTAAGTCTGCGTACAGATGCATCCTTCCTCGACAGATGCGTCCTTGATTTTTGATTTTGTTTTTGTATTAATCTGTGATACATGGTTACAATGGGTTAGTAAGCAATTCTGCTCATGATGATGGCTTTAGTTAGCAGCTCATATTATAAATATTGTAATAGATGGCTTTTTCACTTATAATTGGTGATTTTTTCTTCTTCTTAGTGTTGCCATGAAATTGTAACGCGTTAAAGAAGTTAGTAACTGTAATAATATTACAAAAATATATAGAGTAACTATATACTGTAGTTATACTATATTGTTACTGCCTAAATGCAATATATTACTGTAACTATATTACTGTTACTTTTGTAATGTGTTACGTAACACTGTAATTGATTGTACATATACAAAAATACAACATCAAACCGGTAATATTTAGTTTTTGTCAATGCGCCATCATGAATGAGTCTTCCTAGCAATGTAGCGTGTACAAACGTTAGTGGGGTGGGGTAATTTATTACGGCAGAGATGTGGTGGTGCTGGGCATTGAGTGGAGGAGGGAGCCTTCATTCGAATCTTATGAGCGGTTTCAAAACTACATACTGTACCTTTGATAAAAAATGCTTTACCCACGTTACACATTTCAGTTCCGGGACATTTTAAGTCCAAAGCGCTGACTCTACAAGTGTAACAATTGGATTAAAAGTAGGTTGATGAGTCATACCTGCAGACTCTGTTACACGCTTCATCAAACAAGAAGGTTTTTTGTTGTTGCATATTTTAATTTGTTATGCATACTAATAAGTCAAGTCTTTATTTATATAACATTTTCAAACTGCCACAGCTGTCACAAAGCTATACATTTGAAAGAGTTGTGCCTAAATAATTATTAACTTGAATTATGTTATATTTTTCAGTATACTACTGCTTTTTTTTTGACAAGCAAAATAAAGACTTAATTTGTAGTGAGAACAAAGCGGATGTTTTTATGCACTAAACATGTAGCAAAAGTAACGTAGCAAAACTGTGGCCCAAAAACTAACGTGCAGAACGTTTCGTGGGTTTCTTGTATTGTCCCACCTCTAGTGCACGCAAAAATGTGTCATGTCTAACAGATCCACTAAATCTGGCAACTTTGCAAAAAGTTAGAAAAGAGTACACCCCAATTAAAGTCTAACAAAAATAGATTTTAAATTAAAGAAAGAAAATTCAAGAAAAAAGGGTTAAATCAATCAGTCAATCTTTATTTCAGTCTCAAAAAGGTCTATAAAATAACAAGACAAACAGAGAATAGACTATACAATGACAGAAATTAAAGAAAATAACCACATGTTAATTATTTTTATAGGACTGATTTATTCATTCACCTTCATGATTTCTTTGTACATTTGTTTCACTTAAATGTTTCTCATCAAACAAATTCAACTATCAATCAGACAAGACACGTAAATAGAAAATATAGTTAGGCCTATTTTGTTTTGTTTTGTTTGTTTGTTTGTTTGTTTGGGAGGAGAAAAATCCACACAGGCATGGCCCTGTGAGAACAAGTGTTTGATATGAACCTGCTTAGAGGCAGACAATAGGATGCAGATGAAAGGTGTTTTCTTGGATAAGGTAAAAAAAAAAAGAAGCTTATCAAAGGGACAGCCAATGAAAGAAAGTTAGAGAGAGCAGACCTTAATGGTTTGGACATGCCCCGAGAGAGAATGAGAGAGTGAATATATTGACATAAGGACGATGAGGATGGAGGAAGAGGAAGACTCAGCCGCGGTGGCTGCTGCCAGAGCTGACGGGGAGGCCGGCCGAGGCTGGGCCGTCTCGCGGCCGACCGCAGGCTCACTCGCCGGTGCTCGAGGGCAACCCGCTGTCTACACAAAATACTTGAACAATTTCCTCATTTAACAGTTTCCGCAGTCACCTACTGATGACACAACAACAGGATAACAGGGAGTTTAGTTTCTTGCTCACAGACACATTGCCATGGTCACAAGAGCTAAGAGTTGAACACGAAGTAACTCTTTTACCTGAGCCATGCCGCCTCAAGGACCGCAGCTCTCAGCATGTAGCAGTATCTTCCTTACAGGAGTTTC
This sequence comes from Vanacampus margaritifer, assembly GCF_051991255.1. NCBI lineage: Eukaryota > Metazoa > Chordata > Actinopteri > Syngnathiformes > Syngnathidae > Vanacampus > Vanacampus margaritifer. The sequence goes on along the minus strand of NC_135438.1, from coordinate 23,791,584 downwards.
CCTCAGGATTCTATCTTGTAGTATGTTAGACTAACAACTGTTAGCAAACTAGCATTTTAGCAATCATTCAAAGTGCAGTAATAGCAATATTTAGTAATATCTGAACCGCTTATCCTCACCAGGGTCATAGGCGTGTAGAGGCCTATTCCAGCTGTTAACCCTTAACTGGTTGCCAGCCAATTGCATCATTGTTATTATTATTATTATTATTATTATTATTATTATTACATCCATCCATTCATCCATTTTCTTAACCGCTTGTTCACACATGAGTTGCGGAGGGCGCTGGAGCCTATCCCAGCTGGCTTCGGGCAATAGGCAGGGTGCACTCTGAACTGGTTGCTAGCCAATCGCAGTATTATTATTATTATTATTATTATTATTATTATTATTATTATTATTATTATTATTATTATTATTATTATCATTAAATCAATTTTGACATTTTTAAACTGTCAAAACAGAAATAGTCTGCATCCAGTTCTGAGCTGTTGGTACTAGAAAAAGTATATAAATGGTAAAACCTTAAATTAATCCATTCTGCTCATCTGTGTTAAATTCCCACGTGGAAAGAGAAGCAGATTAGCCTTGAGCAATATCTTTGGTGGCCTCTCCTGTGTCTAATCAAAGTGATTATTACTTAAAAAGGAAATTTTTCACTCTGCCAGCTCCATGGGACTTTCAGCAAAACTTCATTTGATGTAAATGCAGTGGAACTTTGGGAGAAGACTTCTCATGTTGTAATGTGATACATTAGAGAAAAATTGAGTGAAAGCCATTTGACTGAATATATTGAGATCCGGTAATATATCCAAGTGCCTTGATGTATCTTTTTGCCAACTTTAGAGGTTGTTAAGACCGATACAACAGTGATTCACAACCCTTAAGTCACTGGCTGTTTCTCTCCATGCAGCAGCTGCCTCATATAAAATAAGTCAATTGAAAAATAAACACCCCATCATGATCATAATTGCAGTATAACAGTTGCAGTGGTCTGCTCTGGGAAAAATTAAAACAGCATGTAAAGCATTTGAGAGAGGAGAACAAAGCTTTTCAATTGTCCAACAGCTAGTAGTAGTCCTTCAGAGTAAGAGAAAAGATAGCATTTGTAGATAAGTACTCTTCTAATACTGTTTCACATTGATTAGGATGAATTTGGTAACGGATGTCTCTGGTGGGGTTTCTATCCAATATTTTAAGCGAATTTACTGAAAATGCGCAAAACGGACGACTTATGCCCATTACCATCTGTTCTTCTTTTGCGAATATTGATAGGGGACTCCGCTGCTGTAGGTGACGGTATACACCACAGAGAAAAACAGGAAGCAACTGCGCTGTGCGATGACGTATGAGTTTGCATTTGTAATTCTTGATAAACTGTAGCGTTTCTTTGCTGTTTTCCACCTAAATTTCGATTAATGTTCGTTAATTAATTCCCAAAAGATTTCTGTTTTGTTGACCCCCCAAACATACCTTACTTTATCGTCCGACATTGCTTTGTGACTACAAATGTACGTGTGACGTAAAATCCGGTCAAAACGTGCGACGTGTATCCGGTTCTACTTTGTCCCTTCCGACCGCCACGTGGCGGTGCTGAAACAGCATGGAAATCCCCCACGCACATGCGTCACTTGAGAAAGGATTCATAAAAGGACATTTCCAGGGTTCTGGCTGATGTGATCCTCGTGTATAAAAGAGGATCGCAACCGGAACCCAGTTTCTCTTTTACCTTCTTGCGCGGTTCACTCACAGTGTTTACTGCATTTCTTTCGCAGCCGATGCTGGTGGCTTGTGACCTTTTTGGTCGGCGCAGCGGGGTTTCCCGCCCCCCTTGGTTGCGATTGCTCGGTGTATTTTTTTTAGCTTTTGGAATATATGTACAGACGCTGTAGCTCCCCTTCCATCTTTCCATGTTTTCTGCACCTCATCATTGAGTGCAGCATCAAGTTCGTGAGTACGTATGGTGTAAGTCAGCAGCTGTTGCCGTCTTGCTTTTCCTTGTTTTGAATACAACTAGCTAGTGATGGTAGGGTTATATTTCATATCCTTTTCTAGCTTGTATTGCCTCACAATTTATGCGGCTTCGTCCGTGGATAGCCAGCCACCTTGATGTTGTTTGATGGCTTTGATATTGTCTGTCATGACTTCTGCTGGTTTATGAAGTGAAGGAATATTAAACTACTATATTAAGTGTAATCTTTGCGTGTCCAAAATAATTGTATTCAGGATCTGATGAAGAAGTTTTCCTGCAAGAATTTATTTAGAGGCCTCTAAAGACACAGTCAGAATATCACATCAGAATGCAACGTGATGATTCCAAGTGTGTGACAATTTACAGAACATCGACTCATTTATACAAAAAAGATAAAAGGTTCCTCCTCCTGGCTCTTGATTGAACAAAGGGCAGACATGTCATCTCCTAGTGACCAAATGTTGATGTTATTAGCAAGCAGAAGTTTACATACAGACATGTTGATTCCAAGTTGGCCAAAGGTGTAATCTTATTAGTAAACAGACATTTACATACAGTTCCCCTTCTTGACTGGGGGAGAGATGCAATTAGGATCTAACCCCAGACTTTTAGACTCCAATGCCAAAAGGCTCTAAATAACATCATGCACATTCCTATCTTCAATAGCTTTGAGGGTGAGAGGATAAAATAAAGTTCACAAAATCATTACTCCACTGTATTCTTTTCAAACACTCATGATTATATCACATTGATATGCCTATAAGTAAACTCAAAAACAGTAAAACATCAAATTGAAAATATTAAATGTCTTCAGTCCTACCATTGAACTTCTATAAGTTCAAAAACCGGACATTTAATCCCACAATATTCTAGAGAGAAAGTCCAGCGCGAATCTTGATCGTCGCAAAAATGAAGCAATGTTTATGTGTGGAGTTCAGAAAATAAGAATAGCAGGTGAGAGAGAGAGAGAAAGAGAGAGAGAGAAAGATAGATGGGCTTAGCAGTCAAAATTCAGTTTGATTCATTAAAAAATTCAGTGGAAGGGGCATAATAAATGTGAGGCATAACACTATGTGATGTGGTTAAGTGTCACGACGCAATAGCAGATGTGTCCGTCCCTCGAAGCCATCTCCTGATGAGGGTCTTGTTGAATGAAAAGTGCGTTCGACAGTTGGTCAAAAATTTTTAAGAAGAGGCGTTTGTCAGCCTCTTTCCGAACCCTGGCTCACTGCCAGAGATCGCAGGAAAGGTCACGGGACTTCATTCCCAGTGTGACTCAATCCTTGTGAATTGATGAAAAGGGGATTTGAGTGATTTCCCCCTTTCAAACAGCAGATTGACACTTGATCAGCTTTTCCAACTGTGTCAATCCGTGCCCAGGGAAAAGGCACTCCAATGAATCTTCTTTCCTCTGCGTCCTTGGGCAGCTTGTCAGGTAGACACTGGAACCGGGTGTGGTGGGATCCGTTAGATGGCTCCAATTGGTGTGGACGCAGATCAGCAGCTTAGTCAACCCCCTCAGTCGGAGTCAATTGATGTGATTTGATGAGCCTGGGACCTCGTGGCTCACATGTGGTGGATGTGGCCCCCACCATTATGATCAGCAAACCAATCTGTGTGCAAAATCATTTTCATTTAGTCACTCATAACATACATAGTCTTCATTCTTTACTTTGAAAAGAGCACCTGGTAATTTTTTAGCAAATGTTAATTGTTTAAGTTATGTAGGTCCTGAAACATGCTGTTGGACACGGAAAAAGTTATTTTTGTTGTGGCATTCAAACAGAATCCGTTTAATGACATTTGTACATTCAATGGCATAATAATGAAAGTCTTGTTGCCATTGAAACTTTATGAGGCCAATTGTTTAATATTTCTATTTTTCTTTAATGTCCTTGAGATCAGAGATAATATATGTTTTAATCTCAATGCCTTTTCTATATCTTATGAAGTTTTGTTTTTTCAAGTGGGTTTGTCTGATCCAATCTTCCTAGGAAACCCTTATGATGGTAGATAATGATTAATCAAATATTTTACCATGATATTTACTGTTGTAGATTTTAGCATAAATGTGCTCTTTGTCGTACATCAAATTTCTGTATTTTTAACGCTGGTTTCTTATTATAGCAGTGTAAATCATTTAAAAACAACATCATCTTAACTCAGAACCATTCATGTCCGGCCGGGCCATGAACAGTCTGAGAAGAGATTTATACTCATACCTTAAATAAACACTGCAGTTCCTTTTTAACAACTTGTCTCATGAAAAAATGTCACCGAGGTGTGTCAATGTTCCTTCCACACCTAAATGGCATATTCCATGGGCTCTAGAAATTATACTTTTCAATCGTTTCTGAGATGGAACATACTTACCGTATTTCTGCTATAAGGGTCGTCTTTTGTCATCTTTGTAGAACTTACGTTTCCTCCAAGTCAAATCCTCCCCATTCGCTGCCTGTAAAATTCCTCACACCAAACTTCATTCTCACATCAGACTTCCTTTTGATACACAGACAGACCAGTCATTCTCACATCAGACAGACCAATCATTCTCACATCAGACTTCCTTTTCAACAAACTCAGACAGACCAATCATTCCCCCATCTGATAAAGATCAATTTTGATCATTTCAGACCTGAATGTGAAAACTGCAGCCGCTTCCAAATTGCTGCTTCAAAGAGGAAAAACAGACACCTTGTGTCCTGTAGATTAAAAAACAACCAAATTGTGACAATTTGGCCAACACCAGAACTATAAAAAGATCTCCAGCTGAGCTAGCCAGGAGCCATAAAAACAAAAGCCTTTGAGGCAAGAGTTTGTAATGTAAATTTGAAAAACAACTCAAGCAGATGTAAATTAAGATACTGCAGCGGAGGACTTTTAGGGTCAGGAAGAGAAGAATTATTATTATTATTTTATTTATTTTTTTTAAACAACCCCATTAATCTATTGCAGGTCACAAATCTTCCAAATATCTGCCATCTCAACTAGTAAAAGAAACGAGTTATAATCAGAAAAACAAAACAAAATCCCTACTTTAAACCAACCAAAAAGTATTCCTAAAATGCTAACTAACCTCACCTCTTCTACAGAGTAGTGGGGGCTTTGTAAAAACACAGCAGGGAACTTTGCAGATCATGACCCACTCAAAAATCAGTGCTGCAACCTAAATCAAAAATTAAAAATTTAACCAGCAAATTCGCCGTAAGTGTTCCATATCTGAGTCCACTCTGAGAAGCCAAAGTTATAAAAGAGAAATGGAAAAAAATAGAAGGCCAAATTCAACAAGCATCAAACAACGGAAAATATAGTATTTAAAGATTAAAATAAATTTTATACTACCCTAATTCACATAAGCTGTTCTCAATTTCCGAAACTGTGTTGCTATAGATCACATCTCCTTTCTGACATAGTACAGAGTGCAAATGTCTACAAACAGAATACAACATACGACCTCAGGCACCAAACTCAGATGATTCCAGAACTTTGAGTCCACAACTGGAATTCATATTCCTTCCTGTCCTTGTCGATAGCAGTTTATGCAGGGCAAAGTTCAAAGCGGGCACTGGGCTTTGTGTACTGGAGTTCTCAGGAAAAGTTCATCATGGCAGAATCGATGATAATCCTGTCGGCTCAAAAAGTTGCTGGACATTATGCTCAAACAATGCATAAGAGTCATTGAACAGTCACAGGACGAGCGGATTTACAGTGTACCATCCTTTTCGCAGTCCGTGTGGTCACTTCCCCCCCGAAAGTGACCATTGTTCAGTTCGCCGTCCACTCTGAACATCAAGCATAGCAGGAGAATGCTGTTCATTCCATTTCCAGCACTTTTTGGTTGAGTCACCCAAGTGAAACACCTTTCAGTCAAAGATTGAACCTGCCTGAAACATTTATACACTCGGAACAGACAGAGGGAGATGAGATCATAGCAAGAGAACACTGCTTGTTGTCATTTAATATCCAAGAAAAAATAACTAAAAAATTCCCACAAAATCTTTTGGTTTTCAAACTATTTATTAATTTATTCATTTATTTATTTTGTGGTTTTATTTGAATTTGATCACTACACTATAGCAAGTAGTAGTACTATATTTACGCATATGTCTACCATAGACATCTTCATTACGTGTTACCTCAAATTTAAGAAAATGTGACAGCTGTCAGTCACCCTGGCCACTTGGATGGAAGTTCTTTCCAGACTTCTAGAATGGGACTCAGATAAAGACAAAGGTTAAATCATTTTCACACCTATGAATAAGTTATCAGAGATGCAGGGGAAATATAAAAATCAAAAATGAAAAGTCTATTTCAATTAAAATTTGGTTTTATTACTTATTCAACTATATTACACAGATCTGATTTTAAAAATAATATGAGAGTGGCCTGTAGTTAACACCTAGACCTCTATGTCCTTCCGCATAACAGGAACAATTTGATTTAGCCTTAGACGACCCCTGCTATTCACACACACAACAGACTACAAGTCTCCCAAATGGAGACAATGGGAGAGAGGACTAAACTTATCACACCCCCTTTCCTTTTTATTTAGTTTAATTTAATTTTAACAGACAACAGTACAAATCACCACCTTCTTAAAACAGCAGCTCACGGCCCCCATCCTCACAGACCTTTAGTCCCTAATCAAGCGTGGGGGGAAGAGCTTTAAAAATTGTCACAGACAAAGGCAGAATTCTCCCCTACTTTCAAAATATGCAGATTTCCTGCTTACCATTCTTTTTCACCCTTTTTTGAGGACAAAGAATTTTGGAGGGAAAAAATTACTTTCCACCCATCTTTTCTTTCTTTCCTACACTTAAAAATCACTGTCTCAAACAAACTTACACTTCCATTCACTTAACTTCTGCACTTTCCTCATCTCCACAAAGGCAGTGAGGAGAAACAGACCAAACGGCCATTTTGATTTCTAAAATCTCGCTAGAACATCACACAACACACCTTTCCCATTGTCAGAGTCACACAAACAGTCACAAACTCCCTGCAGGCACACAAACAAGGAAAAATCACACAATCCACACATGCTCCAAACATTTCACCAACTGGGCTCAACAAACACTCACACACAACCTCCTCAACTTAATTCAGTGTCGTCTCAGTTGTTGAACCACAGACGAACACAAACCTCTCCGAAGTGCGCACTCATTTGTAAAATACACCGTTTATTCGTCTAATAATAACTTCACCACGTACTTATAGCTCAAATGTCGACTTATTCGCGCACAATCCATCGCAACATTACGGCTGCGACACAGACACGTCGCGCACATTGTAAGACAAACAACGAAAATACCGCGTGGCCACAACACACCATGGAGCTTAACAAACAAACAAACGCGTACACTCAACAATTCATTTCTAAGCCAAGAGCTCTCGCTTGGTTCAAATTTTCCCCCCGGGTCATCTTTCACAGTCAACACTTCATCCAATTTATGTTCCAATTTCTTAACAGATGCGGCTGCCCGCAGCTAACTCATCCTTAGCCTTAAAAACAGATTCGCACAGTAGCATCTTACCAAAAACTCATCTCCTGCGCAAAACTCGTACGCTGAGCAGAGCCGCTAGCTTAGCATCAGTTTCCTCATTCTCAAAATCACTTAACACCTCCATCTGCGCAACTTTCACAGAGCTATCCAACGCTAACATTCTAGCACAAACCAACATTTGGCTCACGACCTTACATTGTCTAACTTTTCTTCCATTCGAAGAAACTTATAGAAGTGTTTTTCACGGAGGTAATCAGCGTCTGGCGCTGTTTACACAATCAAGTTCCACAAACACACCACACTTTACAACGGTGAGAACCAACCACTATCACAATTCGTGCGCATTCATACATTTAAAAGAGTTTCATACTTACGTTGACGCCGTGGTGGAAATGCGTCCAGCATCATGAACTCACTGTTCGCTTAGCGACCAATTCTGACTCTCGACCGGAAGTCTATGCAAACCTCCTTAGTTACGGTCGAATTTTTTCGTCCATAATATGTAGTAATTAGTCGTTTTTAATATTTATAAAGTCAGTGACGTCTCACTTATTATACTACGATATAACAGATCAAAAGTATTCTCATTAATCATTAAAAATTATTTTTTTTTTTTTCAGACAAACACAAACAAGACGAAAACGAAACAGATATTAAATACCTTTTGCGCGACTTCAACAAATATATCCAGGATCTTCACGGGCGGCTTAAACCACACAGCTCTCGAACGTAACAATGTACGGACGGCTAATATTACACCACACACCGTTAATATACGGGTGTTCAACACAGCAGACGCCTTGTGTGATCAACACAGGCCGCTTAAAGCACAACACACACAATCAACCCAACAGCCAATCCCCCGTGGTACACAATCTCTTATGCCATTTACAACAGCGGAGCTCTCCTACTTGACGTCACTTCCGTAAACACGGGGCACTTTTATGCGCGACTTAATATTTTCCCGGCTTCTTATTTAACACAACATACACACACCGAGGAATTATGTCCCTCGGTTTAGAAATTCCACACAGCACACACCTTGTTAACACACAGGCGGCTAATCCACTCCGCACTCCCAGTATCTTATATACTGACGGCTTATTCATACGAAGAAATAAAAACACAACCTATTCCACCGCGGAAAAAACTCCCATGCATGGTTCAATGTCGTAGTAATTTTCAAAATCGAGGACTTTCCGTCCCACCGTAAGAAATACTACTACAACCCCCCTAACTTGTTCACAGATCCCAAATACAACTTAGCACAGACGAAATGCAACTGTATTGATCCCAAACAACCAGAATTTCTCTACGTGGATAAAATGTCCACTCACCTTGTTAATATTTTTGCGCTTTAGAAATCCGGTGTTCAGGATCAATCACAGCTGTTGAAAAACGTCTCAATAAGTCCACGTCGGCGTCACCATTTTGAAGGAATATTAAACTACTATATTAAGTGTAATCTTTGCGTGTCCAAAATAATTGTATTCAGGATCTGATGAAGAAATTTTCCTGCAAGAATTTATTTAGAGGCCTCTAAAGACACAGTCAGAATATCACATCAGAATGCAACGTGATGATTCCAAGTGTGTGACAATTTACAGAACATCGACTCATTTATACAAAAAAGATAAAAGGTTCCTCCTCCTGGCTCTTGATTGAACAAAGGGCAGACATGTCATCTCCTAGTGACCAAATGTTGATGTTATTAGCAAGCAGAAGTTTACATACAGACATGTTGATTCCAAGTTGGCCAAAGGTGTAATCTTATTAGTAAACAGACATTTACATACAGTTCCCCTTCTTGACTGGGGGAGAGATGCAATTAGGATCTAACCCCAGACTTTTAGACTCCAATGCCAAAAGGCTCTAAATAACATCATGCACATTCCTATCTTCAATAGCTTTGAGGGTGAGAGGATAAAATAAAGTTCACAAAATCATTACTCCACTGTATTCTTTTTAAACACTCATGATTATATCACATTGATATGCCTATAAGTAAACTCAAAAACAGTAAAACATCAAATTGAAAATATTAAATGTCTTCAGAAGACACAAACGGCCTCTTACGTGTTGCTGTGAGTGGATTTGTTTGTTCCGTTGGTGAAGAGGCCGGTTTTCGCCTCCCCTCCCACACAAAGATAGTGTAAGTATTATTTGATTACTTTATTAAGTGTAATCTTTGCGTGTTCAAAATAATTGCATTGAGATCTCATGAAGAAGTTTTCCTTGGAAAGATTTATTAAGAGCTCTTAAGACACAAATTGAAAGCCTACATTTGAAAGCAATGTCCAGCCTCAAGTGTGTACCAGAATAGAAAACACCCACTCTTTTTATACATGAAAAAGCTTTCTCTCCCCCTCTCAGGCTGGACAAAGGGTTAGTAATTATAATAAGCAGACATGTGATATGCCGACATGTTTACTCCAGCTCCCCTACCAGCCTGGAAATATGATGTAGACAGGTAATGGCATGAGAACTTGACTCCCATACACATACACATTCTTATCTTCATGAGAACTGGAAGGGAGTAAAAAGTTCCAATATATTTCACAACAACATTATCACAGTGTTATTCCTTTAACTACACAGTTATATGGAATCTATATACTTATAAGTAAATTCATAAACAGTAAAAATATAAATTGAAAATGTTAAATGTCAACAATAGCAGCCTGTTGACTGCGCACACTCACTGCGCGTCGATTGATGGTTGCTATGGATGACGCCGCTCGCTGTGAGCACTGTGGCGGATCCTTCTTGCCCGAAGTGGGACGCATTGACTGCTTTCTTGACTGTCGCGCAGTAGCAACCGCTGCTGCGGCGGTCCATAACTCCTGTGAACACGATCGATGTTGCGCCTCACCAGGACGCAGCGGCTTCCCAGGGGCGGTCATCGTCGGTGGTGGCAATGGAAAACGCAGGTCTGCTTCTCTTGCTGGTAATCGAAACCCTTCTGCTTCTCAGGCCTCTGCAGTGACGTTTCCCTATGCAAAGGTGACCATGCCGGATGCAACACTCCAATTGCACTCCCAAGATGACGACGTCGCCGAGGAGGCCGTCTCTATCTATGATTCTGAGGCATATTCGCGGATGGACTCTGTTTCCACTGCCCCGTCCTCTCCTCCTTCTGAAAGTTTTTCAGCTGGAGCGGAGTGTTTCAGCACCGCGTGGGGGACTTCCGTGCTGTTTCAGCACCGCCACCTGGTAGTCGTTCCGGAATCATAGAACCGTAATTACATACATAACTGTCGTTTTGTCAGCATTTATTCACAAAACCATTCCATAGCCAAATTCGCATTTTCCTTTTTTTGATACGCCACCACCCCTTCCTAGCGCAAAAACTTTTTTTTGCAAATTTTGGGTCCTTTTACGAATTTCTAGTGTTTCCATTCAGTTTTATTTCCACATTTCTTGAAAATTCTAATAAAAATGGGTAGATGGAAACCTCTCTAATGATGTATAAAGAGTAACATTTACAGACATACAAGTAGCGTAACTGATCCATTCTCTTACCAAAAAGTGTTTTATTCTAAGTACATAATATACTTGAATATACTTTAAGTTTATTTTCGAGTATACGTATTCTTGTACTAAAAGTAAACTTTAAGTAAACTCCTTGGGACTAAATTGGCTCATTTTAGTACACTAAAAGTATGCTTAAGTATATCATAAAGTATATTAATAAGTATACTTCAGCTATATGTAAGTCCGTGGATGAGCAGCACTTGGCGTAACAGCTTTTGGGGATCAAAATATGAATTGTCAAGCGTACCAGAATGCTGATAGTACGTTCTGTGCACGTTGAGAAGTGCCTGAATGCTCAAGGGAGATTTTTAGAAGTGCCAAAGCTCCGTACCGGTGCGTTCCGACCCACTTAAAGCACTGCTTGAAAGTATACTTATGTCCACAGCAAAAAGCGCAGTGAAGTGGAATCCAACCGGTGAACTCAGGCACCATAAGGTAATGACCATAACCACTAGGCTATCCAGGATGTAAAAATATTTTGTATATGTTTCAGTTCTGGTGAAAATTCATTTTGGTGGGTAGTCAAAAATATTTACTGGCCAATTTGGCTGGAAATGCAATGCCGCTTCCACTGGACTGGTTCCACACCGAGTCGGCTTTGGTCGGCCCCCGAAGTTGCGTTTCATTGACTACGTTTACATGCAGTCAATATTATTCGGGTTAAGGTCAGAATTCCAGTTTCTGAAACAATCGAGGTAACACCTTTACATGTTTTTCTATACTTGTATTTACTGTAAGTGTATATAGACAGAAACTGTGGCGTTTTCGCCGTAGAGACACAAAATAACGCATCGGAGAAATCAATGTATTCAAGGCAGGCTTCTTTAGCAAGTAGGACGGAGCTGCACATACAAGTCGTGACTTCATAGGCCAAGATTCCTTGCGAATCGAATCAACAAAGAAGAAGAAAAGAAGACGAAGAAGAAAATCACATTCGCACAACGAAGAACATTGCCCCGATCGATCGAGATATTCCGAATGTGTTTACATGAACAAGAATTTCGGCTATGAACGGAGACTAAGCTCTCCATTCAGCTGAATGAGCGCTGGGTGTGGGAAGTAGGTTGACTTTACTATGTGTTTCAGAATCAGTGTATTTAATATGACACATAACATGCTGCCATATAGACATACTGTTGTTACTTTATGTTTAGGGATTTCAAAAAGAAAAAAAATCTGTGAAAATTTTCACTGCGGAAAAAATTGGCTGGTGGAAATTGTGTTTGGCTAGTAAAAAAGTTAATTTAGAGCCCTGCTTACAAGTACACTTAACATTTACTTGGTGGAGTATACTTCCAATAAGTACAAGAAAAGTAACCCGTATACTCTCCTAATTTTCCAAGTACATTCTAAGTACATACCACAGTATGTAAACTTTTAGTATATGTTTCAGTATACTTGGTCAGGGTTGGGAGGGTTACTTTTAAAATGTTTTCCTAAGCCTGCTTAAAGTTTACGTAACATTTACTTAGTGGAGTATACTTCCAATAAGTACAAGAAAAGTAAACTAAAAGTATACTTTCCTAATTTTGAGTATTTTTCAGTTATACTTAAATATACTTATTTTTGATTGATCCATTCTCATCAGGGGTAGCAGCTGAATTAAGAAAGCCGAGACTTCCCAGCCACTTCGTCCAACTCTTCTGAGGGGATCTTGAGGCGTTCCCAGACAAAGCAGGAAACAAATGCCCCGTTTCTGTTGAACCGGGTCAGAATCAGAAATGTCGTATTATTGGCCAAGTATGTAAAAACACACAAAGAATTTGTCCCTGGTAGTATGAGCTACACTAGTACTGCAGTAACAAGCAACTATGACAAAGACATGACAGGAGGATAGAGAGTCTTGACAATAATTTAAGTACCATTTGTGCTGTAGCATATACAATTACCATATTTTTTGACTGATGATGGTGAGAAAATGAAAAAAATACCGTACATTAACATCATTATTATACCAACCCATTGGTATGACTTTTTACTGACCCCCAAATCATCCCACAAACTCAAACCCCTGGAATCATTCCTCCCCAGTGCATTTTGCAGCCGTAACATCCAGACACACGAAATTGATATTTTAAGTTCCCGCAGAGACAATAAGGCATTTCTTTGTAACATCCAACCCAAGGCTGAATGGGTCAAAGATATTAACGCATGGTGAAAGATATAATTAGGAGCTCTGCACTTTTTCTTCTCTCACTCTTCTCAAAAGTAACACATTACACCAAGGACCTTATGCCCTCAAAATAACTTTCACCTTTGCTAATATCTGAATATGTAGTTATCTGGGAGGCCTGCTGAGTGCATGTCTGAGAATAGGCAGAAGGGGATTTTCAGTAAGGCTCACCTCATGAAAGAAGGAGACCATCATTATTCTAACACTTGCTGTGCAAATGCCCCCTACTTGTGATTAGCTTTCTTCTTTCTCCTTTTCTTTTTTTTTTACACCTTGGCTTTGGCGTTTTCACCTGGGCTTTTATATTTTTGCACTGGAAGAAAGTAAAAACTACTTAATGGCGTTCCATGAACTTTTTTGCCGGGAGGAAATCATTCAATTTTTGAGCTTATTAGTATTACTATTGTGAAAATTCATAAGGTGGTGTATGTATGTGTGTGTTTGGGGGGGATTTGTATCACCGCCACCTATTGAACTGCACTTCAACATTAATGACAGTGGCGTAACACCATGCTGAGAGGCCCCGGTACAAAAACATTTTGGGGGTTCCCTCCCCCCAATTTTCCCCCCATCCCCCGCCCACACACGAGCGCTCCCGCGCACGCACGCACCCACGTGTGCGCGCACACAGTCTTTGAAGACTGTGTGCGACTTGTCACCAAGGACTTTTACTGGGCCTCCAATTTTAATATTGTAACATCTATATTTAACAATAAAAATACCACAAAAATCTTCCATTACATTATATTCTGTTTTACAACTTTTAAATCTGTTTGAACATGTGCAAATGGCTCACTATGGCACCAAAAAACAATAAAGTAATTTGCCATAGATTTGAATCCCACTAACTGCACTTCATAACATTTTTTTTTTTAGCTTTAATCACTCATTAGAAGCTCATCTGCGGGTCGCGCTCAGTGAAGTCATTTACGACGCTCCTATAGGTCCAAAGAAGCATTTGTTAGAAAAACACCTGTTTCCTTGTTTATTGTATCTGGAGAATGGTCCAGAGAGCCTGAGCCAAATGCGAGATTATCTTTTTGCATTTGGCGTCAAATTCATTCCCTGAGGTTGCGTAGGCGTCAGGGACATGGGGAAGCCGCCTTTTGACCGCCGGGAGAAGCGACACGTGGCTGGAGGGTTGTTTCTGCGATGGAGTTAGCTGACGGCAAGCTACAGCTCGACTCGACGTGGGTGCGGGACACTAGATTTTGCCTCATGGCTTGGACTTAAATCACGTCTATCACATCTCTTCCAATAGCTTTAACGTTTTTTTTAATTGTCTTTTCTTTTTGTCTTTTTGTTTGTTTATTTGCAAAGCATGACGGCGACGGTGGCACGCACACTAGCTACCACTTTATTTTCAACTCTCATCACGTCATCGAGACTAAATTTATTTAAATGATTAAATGATCATTTCCGACATTGTATTTACAAAATAACTCCATGTTTTTGTTCTTTCTTTTTCTTTTTTTCTTTTTTTCTTTCTTTCTTTCTTTCTCTCTTTTTTTCCCCTTCTGTCATGGGCCCTGCGCTGTCTCTGGGCCCCGGTGCGACACACCGGCTGCACCGGCGATATCTACGCCACTGAATAACGCCCAGTCATTATGACTTGTAACAGGCACATAATTTGTAGTTTCTTTTTCATCTTTTATCATTATGTCTGCATGTCGGATGTCGGCACTCTAAACTGAGTGCTCTTGTCCCTTACCCAATACAACTTCATAAGTCGCTGTTAGCTACAGTTTTGCTAAATCTCTGCCATCCTTAGAAGTTCTGCTCTTCCTTATCTTGCAAATGGCCACATGCTTTTGGGCTTTTGGAACTACACTGAATTGATTTTGTATGCACACATGTGCCAAGCCGCGCTGTCAAGACAGCACCAACCCCAGGAAACCTATTGTTGTTCCTAGTGTTGTTCCGATACCGATACTGGTATCGGCAGAGGTCCCGATACTGCATTAAAACAGTGGTATCAGTATCGGTGAGTACTAGCAAGTAACATACCGATACCATTAATTCTGACACTAATATAGGACTTTGAATGCAGCATCTTGTGTCTTGCTCATGCACGACTTTCACTGATGTGACATGTTGACTGCATACCGAGCTAAGATATCCTATTGGCCCTTGAATGCCCTGAACCAATAGCAGGACAGCTTTTTTCTTCTTTTTTTTTCTGGAGAGCCCAGTATTGTTCATTCGGTAATTTTACCGATTTGACATGTCATCATCATTGCTCTTTTTTTTATTTTTATTTTTTATTCATTTTTATTTTGTATGTGGGTGAGTCTGTGCGTGTGTGTGTGTGTGTGTGTGTGTGTGTGTGTGTGCGTGTGTGTGTGTGTGTGTGTGTGTGTGTGTGTGTGTGTGTGTGTGCATGTGTGCGCGAGCGTACACCCACCAGTCCACCCAAAAATCAAAAATACCACACAGCTCACCCAGACCGAACACCCCAGAACCCAGCCAGAGAAGGATCAAAGAAAAGAAAGGAAAGTGAAACCCAGCACCGAGCAGACACCACCCACCGGGCCACCAACCAGAGTCCCCCACCAACCCCAGAAACATCCAAACTCCACCAAATCAGGGAGACCCCAAGAGACCAAAGGAGAGACAGAGGAAAGGAAGGAAGGACAGACGAAGCAGAGTGAGATCCACAGACACCAGCCTCTACCGATTCAACGACCAGAGGAAGTAGCAGACCGCGCCCGAGCCTCAATAGATGCTGGCACGGTGGATCCGGCATGCATGAAAACCCCCACCAAAGAGGGGAGCCGCCGACCCCCGCCAGGACAGAGCAAGCGCAACACCCCAGGGCCCCCCAGGCCACGGCAGCGCCAAGGGACACCCCCCGGGCCCTGCAGGACAGCTTTTTTATGTTGAGAAAAAAAAACAGGTATCGGTATGGTATCGGCATCGGCCGATACTGCAAAGCTGGGTATCGGAATCGGTATCGGGGGACAAAAAACGGTATTGGAACAACACTAGTTGTTACCCTGCTTCTATCCAGCAGCTGCTGACAGATTGTCTTTTACTTCAACACAAATCATATCAGAAAAATGACCAGAAACTATTGAGGATGTTATGTTGCCTGTGGATTTGTATAATTGTACACTGTTTACACCTTAATTTGCTATTTTATCATTTAACTGCTACTTGCTCTGTTCATTTATACTTGTACACTGTTTACACCTCAATTTGCTATTTTATCATTTAACTGCTGCTTGCTGTTTCGTAACTGCATGCCGCTGTTTCTAACCCTTTTATCTCATTTAATTAAAGGAGACTTTAAACTGGGGTTTATTCATTATTGTTATAATTGTTCCTGTTATAAAAGACAGAAGCATCCTGGAAGAGTGTTTGGTAATCTGTAACTATAATAATTGCTATATTTGTGGAAATGGCAAATCTGGAACTGGAGAACATCTGGATGATAAGATGTAACTTTTGTTGTATAACTTTTTTGGGTTGGATTCCACCATTGCAAACTGGATTTCATTGGTAGAATGAGCGGGAAAGTGTACAAGGAAGTCTTGCCGGCTTGTATTGGAGAGCTCCAGCACTGGACAACTATCTTGTCCACTATCACCTCGACTTGTTTTCGAGTAACTCAAGTCGCAAGTTGTGGCGGAATCCAAACCAAGACAAACTTAGGACCGCCCCCTCATTTGAATAACATTTTGTCCTGGCAGAGCGTGAAATAAATAAATGTGAGACCAGAGCGTTTTCATTTATTGCTTGATATTTAATTCTATTTGTATATTTATTTTTGTATTTATTTCGACATTTATTTTTCATTTTATTTTTATTTATTAATATGTTTTGATTTTTGTATTTGTTTTATTTATTTATGGGCATTTATATATATATATATACTGTAAGTGTGTGTGTGTGTGTGTGTGTGTGTGTGCGTGTGTGTGTGTGTGTGTGTGTGTGTGTGTGTGTGTGTGTGTGTGTGTGTGTGTGTGTGTGTGATGCAATGGCTCACTAAAGTCACAATTCGGATTGGATCACGGATTTGAGTCACGGAATGAATCGTTTTTTGGATCAGCAAAAAAAAAAAAGCTAAATAGTACTTTGTTTTCATTTATTTTGTAAAGCGCTTTTTCCATTAAAAAAAATCTATTCAAAATGTCGAATATAGCCATGTACGATTTAGGAGCACAACTTTAAGTGCAACATGGGGCAGAAACATTCTTATGTGCATAATAAGAAGGTATTAATGTCTTAAAGTTGTGTTTCTCTCATCTAAACAGCTAAATTTGACATTTTGAGTTGAATGTTTTTCTTTTTTAATGGGGAAAAAAAGTGTTTCATAAAATAAATGAAGACAAAGTTCTATTTATCTTTAAATATATAATGAAAATACCTCAAAATGCAATTTAAGGCACATTCACTTCCTTTAAACATGGAGAGTGAATTGCAAAGTAGCCTTGGTCCAGAACATTAAGCCAGGTACCAGCTATCAAACTTAGCGTCCACCACGATGCTGAAGTTGGCCCCACGGTCGCGCTCTCGCCAAATCATCTTTTCATCGTTTTAACAGCCGGCAGCCAGATTGATTGATTTTTGTTGTTTATTGAACATATAAACACAAATAAAACACATTACAAGTCTAAAATATAAATTGAAGTAAAAAAGAAAACAAGACTAGGAAGAAAGAAAATAGTTTATATGTTAAAAAGGGGTAGGAGGAAGATAAAAACGTATCTAGTCCTACCCCTTATTTGTTTTATGTTAATAAAATAATAAGGTAATGTATTTCAACAAAAGGAAATGTATAAACCTAATCATATATACAAGTGCACTTTAACATATGCACATTTGCCCGCGACATATGCACACGAAATCAACAGACACATACCATAATACATTTATAAATCACATCCTCATACCCACATATAATCTTTTTTTAAAGAAATTACAGCATATGTACATTTTTAACAGCTCATGACTGATGTAAGTATTTTATTTTTTAACTTTGCTTTTAAACTTTTTTTTTTTAATTCAGCAAGTGACTGACATCTTTTCAGGTCAATTCAAAAACCATTCCACAAATTAAACACCTTTTACAGAAACACACCTTTGTTTAATATTTGTTCTTGTTTCAATTTTTTTGTAGACACTTGTTTGTACCCCTTATGTTATAACGACTATCTCTAATTTGAAACGGCTTCTGAGTACTGTGGCAGAGTAGATTGTTGTGTACTTTATACATTATTTGTGCTATTTTAAATTCAACAAAGTCATAGAATTTCATCGTATTTGATTTATTAAATAGAGAATGAGTTGGGTCTGAATATTTTGATCGATTTATAATTCTTAAGGCTCTTTTTTGCAGTTTGAAAACAGGATCGGTATTTGTTTTATATGCGTTTCCCCAGATTTCCACACAATAGGTCAGATATGGTAATAATAATGAACAATATAATGTGTATAATGATTTCTTATTCAGGACATCCTTAGTTTTAGAGAGTATCCTTATAATTTTTTACATTTTCCTTTTGACATTATCAATGTGTGACTTCCAACATAATTTTTCATCAATAACTACTTCAAGAAATTTATTTACATACACTCTTTTTGTTTCAATTGAATTTACCATAATTTTGACCTGTTGTGTGGTTTGTCTAGTACCAAAAAAATATAAACTTGGTTTTGTTTAAGTTAAATGATAATTTGTTTAAGTCAAACCAGTTTTTTAATGTGTTCAATTCATTCTCCACAGTAGTCAGAAGCTGCTTCAGGTTCTCCCCTGAACAGTAGAGAGTTGTGTCATCGGCGAATAAGACACTTTTGAATATTTTTGAGACAACAGATATCATTTATATACAACATAAATAATTTGGGGCCTAGCACAGACCCTTGGGGGACTCCATGAGTAATTTTCAAGTGTTTTGATTATTGTTAAACTATAAGTACTGATATCTATTAACCAAATAACTTTTCATCCATTTATATTGCAAACCTCTTATGCCATATCTTTCTAACTTATTCATTGGTATAGAATGATCTATAGTATCAAATGCTTTTTTTAAATCTATAAAAATCCCAACAGCAATTTTTTTATTATCTATGTTAGTAGATATTGTTTCTACGAGTTCCATGACTGCCATTGATTGAGGTGGTCCGTTTTTTTCTAAACCCATATTGATTTTCACTTAAAAGCTTGTGTTTTTCAATAAAATTGTCCAGTCTATATGAAAATAATTTTGCTAGATTTTTTTAGAACTGTGGCATCAGTGATATTGGTCTATAATTAGTGAATATGTCTTTCTCCATTTTTATGAATAGGAATAACTTTTGCTATTTTAATGTACAAGCTTTACCCAGAGGCTGCAGTTACGCTTTAGGCCAGAGGTTGCAGTCACGAGTAAAAAAAAAAACAGTCCACAATCCTCCTTTGTCCTTTAATAATTGCAAAACAAATGGACAAACCAGATTCACCCATCAAAAGAAGGAATAATACACATTATGACACAAAATGCACCCAAAAGTGAATGTATCGGATGGGATGGGATTTAGTCCAACTTGCAAAATAACACTCCTCCAATTTTCTCCCCTGAATTTAAGTAGCGGGTGATCTAGATTTTGTGAAAGGATTTTTTTTTGTTTTGTTTGTGGCTCCCACCACATGTAAATGTGTATATGTGATACATTGCAGATATATTATCTTATTTTGAAAGGCAATCAAGGATGCCGTCAAACCTTAAATTAAATTAATACGGACGATCATAAAATGGGCTTAAAATGCAAAATATCAATCAGGTCGGTGTGAAGTCCAATTAAAGAATATCCTTCCATCCATCCATCTATCCATCCATCCATCCATTGCTTATCTGGGGTGAGGTTACGGGGGTCAACAGCTTTAGCAGGGAAGCCTAGGCCTTGCCTCTCCGCAGCCAATTCGTCTAGCACCTCCGGATCCCAAGGCTTTCCCAAGCCAGCTGAGAGACATTTATTTTTTAGACAAACATTACACTGTTTCAAGACATTCACATGCAGGGCAGTTCTAAAAATTCATGTGCTGAAAGGCCATCCCTCCTCCGTCCGCTAGAAGGCAGTGTGGCTGTATTCACTGAGCAGGAACGAGTCGTCTCGTTTAAAAACGGGAAATTAAAAAACAGAAATTGAGTCCTTATCTGATATTCTGTTATTGTATATGCAACACAAATTGGGAAACAGAAATACAACCCTAATGTGTTTTCCTATAGCAGTATTTATCTATTTTTGCACAAGAGCCACATTAGCAGAGAAAAGTTAAGTGGGGAGCCACTTTAGCGACAATATAGATCAAATCTCCGGACCCTACAATAAACTGCAACACCGACGGGAGCATGGTGTGTTGCCATGTTTGACAGTTGCCTCCTTTTCGAAAACAGCATTAATTGAGGTGAAAGGAGACTCTTAATGTGGGAATTTGTATCTTAGTCGCATAATGTTTGTTATATATTTATGTAGCAGAATATAAAAAATGTACTGACTGTGGTTCTAACTTCTGAGTTGTCACTATAGATAGGCATGTGCCAATATTACAATCTGATGGTATGATAACAGTGAGCAAAACTATTGCTGTGTCACGGTATTGCTGTGCCACGGTATCACAGTATTAAAATTACAACTCTAAAATGTCCTTTTTAAAAATGCAGTATTTGGGTAAATAAAAACAGAAATTGGCGAAAGGGTAGGTTTTGTCTCTCATTGTTACGTAGTTGGCCCTCATTAGGTGTGGTAGCTCCTTAAAGATTTTTGGACCTGAAGAGTTCCCACCACAAAGCTGGAATTGCTGTTGTACCAGACAAGGAGTACACTTGACATGCAAATGCTTATCGTGGCAATTTTCAGCTGCCAATTCATGGCCCTTGATTGTAATTACATACACCACCACACAGTTGAAGGAAGGGAAATCCTCCAACAAACGTTCAGAAACAAAGTTGGTCAAGTTTGCTTTTGTTGCTTTTTGCGTTTGGTTGAGGATGACAGTAGATCTTTCAAGATCATGTCAAGTGTCATGTCACATTGCATGTCATATTCTGATGATGTCCACCCTCTCTGTTCTTGTTTTGTCCTTTAGAGATTCATTTGCTTACAACTAACAAACATTATATATATATATATATATATATAGTGAGGTTAAGGCATGAGAAAAATTGAGCTCCGATATTTCCGGCTAAACATCCCATAGACACATTAAAATGAATTTTGGCAAGAACTTTTCATTTTAGGCATATTTCTGACATACCGCTTTACACTATATTATGTTTCCTCCGTTCCTCTTCAGAAACACTGAGGTAACATCAGCCCATATCCAAGAGTTTCTGTTCCTCTTAGTTTTTCTGAAGTCATGTGAGATTTTTTTTCTCAAAGGACGGTATGGACATTAGTGGTGGTGGGGTGGGGGGGTTTAATGTGTGAGGTGCTTTGTGTTGATATTAACAGACACAGAGGTTGTTGTTTTTTTCAATCTTCATGTGTGGGGTCTTAATAAACAATATTTTAAGTGTGTGTTTCAGACTAATGCAAAGTGACAGTTATCTTTACCTTTTATCTAGATTCTTCATCAAAACATAAATTAGTCTTCCTTGACCCATGCCTTGTAATAAAAATCAAACTAAGCTGTTCTGAAAGTCCTGGTACATTCATTTGAAGTGCAATGAACCTTGAGCTGCAAAGCACTTTGTGTTGTTATGTAACACAATTCTATGTACGCTATCTGAGGGATGAGTCTCCGTCTATTGCAGGGAGGGCTGCAGGCCACAGAGGGTTCTTTAATATAAAGGTTAAGGCCAAAATTCAATGGTGGCGTTACTAAAACAGGAATCAAAAGGTACTGTAAAAAATAAGGATGTTCAATTGACTAGTTGGGGACACTAACATTAAGGCAGGCAACAGCAGGAAGCACAGTTTACTTCAGGCTTTTCCTCCTGAGTGCATCTACAAGGCTAAATGGCATGCAGTAAACAGGCGCTGATGTTTTTCCCCCACGAAATTGTATGGGTGTGGTAATAAATAAATGAACATAAACTGTTGTATCTTAAGTCTTCCTTCCTCAACTGACTTGCTGGTGACGCTTTATTAGTGATTGCTATCAGCAAAGGTTCTCCCACTCTTTCTAAACCGGGAAAGCCTTCCCAACCGGGCCACATTTACAGGAACTTACGTGGACGAGCAGAGGTCCTACTCAAGGGTAGTTACTCCGCCGGCCCGATAAACTCCCGATCGGGCCAAGTACAGAAAAAAAGCGCACAAAAAACAGCAACCGCCACAAGTTTTTCTCTTTCCTCGTTCTGATTTTTGCAGCGCCGCGCTTCGGTGACGTCACAGAAACCGTCGCAAGGCGGTCGATCGAAACTCATGACATGCGAGTCAGCCTTTTCAAATTCTTCATCTAAACGCCGTCTCCTCTCACTCAAACCATCCATCCACGCCAAGTACATAAAATAAAAAGCAGGGAAAAACAGCAACTACCTAAAGTTTTCTTCTCGTGATTTTCGTCGCTCGGTGCTTGGGTGACGTCACGAGAGAAACCGTCGCATGGCGTTTACGTGTCGATCGAAACTCGTGACGTCGCGAAATGGGTCGTACTCCGCAGTGAAGACACAGTCACAAGCGGGCCGGCTGAGAGGACGGTTCCTGTGAAAGTCCCTACCCCCTTCCCATACCCGAACGTTCTGCGGTGGAAACAAAGCATTTGCATTTGTTTTTTTTTTATGGTTAGTCAGTCAACAAACGTTACTGACAACAAGCAACATCAAACAAAAATCACATACAGTAGCTGAGTTTACATGGAGCCTTGTATTCCAAATGACCTTGAAACCGAATGACTAAACGGAATGAAAATGGCGTCAAAACATTGGAAAGAAACTATTAAAGATATCATTTAAATAACATAATGTATGGACAGAAATTGTCAAAACGTAAATAAATATAAAAATATAAAAGCAGGATACTTGAAGATTTAAGAAATAAATAAAAAATTGATTGAAGCGCCGTCAAGTTTGCCGATGACATCAGTACAGCAGCGCTAACAAAATGTCCGATTCAGACGTGTTCACTTCGGTTTGGTTTCTTTTTTAGCAGTTCATAAATCACAATACCACGGTGGATGACTGGTTAGCATGTCTGCCTCCCAGTGCAGAGGACGTGAGATCGAGTCTGGGCTTTGGCCTACCCGGGTGGAGTTTGCATGTTCTCCCCGTGCTTGTGTGGGTTTTCTCCGGGTACTCCGGTTTCCTCCCACATTCCAAAGACATGCATGGCAGGTTAATTGAACACTCCAAATTGTCCATAGGTGTGATTGTGAGTGTGGATGGTTGTTCGTCTCTGTGTGCCCTGCGATTGGCTGGCAACCAGTTCAGGGTGTACCCCACCTACTGCCCGAAGCCAGCTGGGATAGGCTCCAGCGACCCTTGTGAGGACAAGTGGTTAAGAAGATGGATGGATGGATAATAGGACCACATTAACAATATAAACTGGCAATATTTGTCACATCTCAGGCAATTAATTTGTGTATTTATCATTTATTTAATATATTTTTTATTTATTTATTCAATAAATCTTGCTTTTATATTCTTAGGTTTATTTGCGTTTTTACAATTTCAGCCCGTACATTTTGTTATTTAAATTACGTCTTTAATATTTTCTTTCAAATGTTTGTCATCAATTGGATAATTTCTCGCCAATCTTGTAGCATGACGTGTTCGTTAGGTGACCCCGATACGATCTGGCAGCCCGATCACATCTGGTACGACACCGGCAGAGCAGAGACTGCTTCTGTATGGGTAAGACGTGTTGCAATGCTCCCTCCATAATTTTGAGCTAGGGAGTTGCAAAAGTTCATTAAACTCTCCTAAACTGCATCGAAATGTAATGTAGATTTACTGTATAACAAATCTGTAACTGATCTTTAGAGTTGGTTTTGGTTGCTAAAAGTGACACTAAACTATGTTAAATGTCGTATGAGTTTTGGCTTCATCTACACACATGATCTATTCACTGCAGGGGAGAGACCTCGCTGTTGCCTCTGAATGTGCCTTTGCTTTTCCCTTGCTACATCACAGAATAAAAAAACAAGTGTCTGTCCTGACTCCTGCCTGAGTGTTTGCGTAGTTGAGTGCTGCATCCATCTTAAGTCTGCTCCATAAGATGAGGATGACTTTATCAATAACAAAATAATATTTGGTTTGATGTAAACACAATGAGAAGCGCTGTAAAAGTAGTAATAGTAATAAGTGAAACAAATATGATAAAATTCCAAAACATTTTACTTCCTTTCTATTTTGCAAAATGCAAATACCTTTTGCTATAAGAATGGCAGATGTTTCAGTGATTTTTTGTTTTCAGTGATGTCATTGGTCAATTATTTGGCTTATGAGTGACTCCTAATGTGTTTTAACAAAACCACAGTTGCGTTCTTATATTAAGTTAATTTAGACACAACCGAGAGCAATATCTGCATTCCAGCGATTTGCTCTTCAGAGCTGTTACAAATATCTCGCGCCCCAAACTTCTGAAATGACGATCGTACAACTATGCAGGAGTCAAGTGACCGTGGTGTCATTAAGACGACTGTAATTAGAAAAAGACACAAGACATGACGTGATATCGCCTACAATAAGAACGCTTAGATAAATCATTTGACACATGTTCTTCCCGACGAGGTTCCACTGCGCGTGCTTTGCGAAGGCGTCACGGTTGCGGCAGTGACAGTGTTAAGCGTGGAGTCTCCACCTTTTATGTAAATACGTGTGACAGATGCGACTCAAGGCGGGGAAAGGTCTGGTTGAATGAAGGGGAGTTGTCGTCATGGACGTGTAGCGACGCTCTCAAGAAGGAGGTGTGGGTCGCTCTGCCTTGCTGTGTTTGCATCTGTTCGAGTGAGGGAGGCGAAAGGTACCTTTTGGATGCAATCATGTCACGAGCGCCCGGCCTTGCCACGAGAGCATCAGACCAATAATACACGTCGGCGATAAGCGGATCCGAGACATACAGAAATGGGTGGGCAGATAACGCGAAATGCTTTGTACGGTAAGGAATCGTTGTTTAATGCCGGTTTCTTGATAACGTGTTACTATATGAAGCGATTTTACAAGGGTGTTGTGAGGTAGCGCGCTGACACTAAATATAATGCTAAAAATGGGACTCTCGCAGCTGAGATTCTCCTCGACTATTAATGGTTACATTAAAGGTGATTTAAAGTGTTTGTCTAGTGAGGCCACGGGGAAGTAGTGGTGGTTCCCCTTGCTTTGTGATGGGCTGTGGTTTCCCCTCATTAAAAAACAAAGGGCAGCTGTGCTCTGGGACGTCAATATTTTGATTTGTTCAAGAGTATATGACGTTATCCAGTGCTAACAGTGAGGTGGGAACATCCATCTTTCCCATGTGATGGCAATCAACTCGGCTGGCCCTATTGCAAAACATTAGGTGGGCGTAAAAGCAGAAGTAGTTTATTTTTATTTTTATTTTTAATAATGTATCATGTGTTATATGAGACACAGTGTCGTTTTTTTTCCTTTTTCCTTTTTACATTTTTTAGGGATCACTTCCCTAAAAGTAGGACAGACTAACTATCAAAGCCAACAATAAGGTTCTTGACCATTGTAAGCCAATATGTTGTATAAAACAAGAACATTATTTTGTTTTGTAACCTCCCAGCCTTCACATCCCCCTTATTATTTGACCCAAAACCAATCAATAGAAACAAAGGTAACACACTATTGCTGTCATGCATCAAATTCTTAAATAATTACTGCAACAATAATCAGCTCCATTTTAGTGAACGTCTTGCAGCTTGTGTACATTTACACCACCTGATCATTCTAATTAAAGCCCCAACATTAATCCAATTAGTTAAAGGACAGACTAAGACCAAGGAGGATATAGCTCCTTCTCACTGGGACCAAGGTCAAGCACGTGAGGGAAATCCTGTCTTAGTATGCGAATACTGACTTACTCGATTCTAGTGTAAAGCTATTTAGTTTGTTTTGGAGAAGAATATAACTTCCCTCCTGTGTTTAAAATGAATTAAAGTGAGTAATAAGCGGTTCAGGAAATAGATGGATAGATGACCTTCTAGTGATGGGGAAATGAACCTTCATGAACCAAGTGGGTTTTGTTTTTTTACTCTCTAGATGGTGATCTTGGTTTAAAGATGCAGTGGAAATTGAATCAATTTACATTGCACTAACTCACCAAGAGCACCATCTGGACTAGAGGAATAAAACATATTCCAAGTTGTTCATGAAGTTTAATTT